>NC_056733.1:709025350-709325350 GCF_019279795.1 Protopterus annectens | reverse complement strand
ATGTGTAGTTTGATCTGATTTTTATTGAATATGCATTTTATCCTTCAGTATGTTTTATTTATGTCTTTAACAGTTGGATTTAGATTAACCCAAGGAATTTTGGTTTTTTTTTATCAAGGAGATGTTTTGGTGAAATTCAGCGACTTCATAGTAATTTTAAAGGTCTTTGTTTTAATTTTGCTTGTTTTGGATTTTTTTGAGGAAAGTTAGATTTTGAGCCACCCTTTGAAGTTTGTTTAACTGCTTTTTTTGCAATTCATTTTTTTTGTTCATTAATTGAATTTGTCTTCAATTCATGTCTGAACTGATATTGAGCCTATTTGTTCCTTTGATTGAAATCTCTAATAAATTGACCCCTTGTTCCTACCACTATTGGAACTATCTGAGTATCTTTCTTCCACATGGCTCTAGTTTCTGCTTACAAATCCTGATATTTTATGACTTTGTGTCTCTCTGTACACAGGACACTGTAGTCACTGGACGTGGTGATTTCAATGATGAATGTTACTTTTGTCTTCTTTTCTTGGACCACTACATCTGTTTTTCTAGCATCTATCTTTTGAACTTTTGGCAGTGGATGATCCCATGTGATGTAAACTTCCCCTATGTAGATTGTGAAATGTGCATTGCCTCTAACTCACAGGCACAATGTTTTCTAAACTTTTTAAACACAAACATCATGGCCCAGATAGTGCATACTCCAGCCAGGGGATGAAACATATTGGACCTAGGACTCACCAACATGAGCAACTGTTGCATCACTCCCCCCATGTAATGTACTCATTGATGAGGTCACTCCACAAAGCTGTCTCTATTGAAATAAAAACCAACCTACAAAACCCAACTAAACCAGAAAGAGTTAGGAGCTCCTCTAAAGCAAACTACATGCTATTATTTAGTTAGTTAGTTAGTTAGTTAGTTAGTTAGTTAGTTAGTTAGTTAGTTAGTTAGTTAGTTAGTTAGTTAGTTAGTTACAGTTTGTTGACCGGAAAAGTCCATTGGGCTAAAAATAACCCTTTTTCAATGGAGGCCTGGGGAGAAAACTCCACATACAGTATTGTAATACTGAATAACAATACAAAAGTAGCAAGATGAAAAAGACATAGACTTGACAAAGAAAGAATAATAAAAAAGCATGATGTGGCATATTCCATAACAAAAAAATGATAGGATTACGTGGAATACAATGGTCTTCTGCAGATTAATAGAAAATAGGCAAATAGATAAAAGTTAGGCAGGATGAGAGCAGGAGCATTCCCAGTTAGATGAGAGGTAGGAGCATTCCCAGTTAGATGAGAGGGAGGAGCATTCCCAGTTAGATGAGAGGAAGGAGCATTCCCAGTTAGATGGGAGGGAGGAGCATCCCCAGTTAGAGGAGAGGTAGCAGCATTCCCAGTTGGATGAGAGGTAGGAGCATTCTCAGTTAGATGAGAGGTAGGAGCATTCCCAGTTAGATGAGAGGTAGGAGCATTCCCAGTTAGAGGAGAGGTAGGAGCATTCTCAGTCAGATGAGAGGTAAGAATGGCGTAAAGTCTTAAAAATTGAATGATTCTGAGTAGTTCGTATATGTGGTGGAAGAGAGTTCCATTTACGTGTTAGAGAAAATGACAGTAACAGTTGTCCTGGACTGCATATGGGCTTATAAACTTCAAAGAGATTTCGGTTTTTAGATCTGAGTGATCTTCCAGGAAGATGAAGGACGAAAATAGAAGAGAGGGAAGGACAGTTATAGGGATTAAAAAAGAGTTTATGTATGGTGCAAAGTTGAATATAAAAGAGATAGTTAGGAAGTTCTAGCCAGTTTAAGGAGTGAAGGGAATCACAATCGTGAGATGAGGATTTGGAACCAGTAGCAAACTTAGAGATTTTATTGTAATAAGATGCACGTTTTGCCTTTAGAGAGGATTGAAGGTTAGTAAGGATAGGAGCTCCATACATAAGAGAGGGAAGCAGGTAAGTAACAGCAAGGGTATGTTTAGTTGAAGGAGTGAGAAACCGACTATGCCGATACAACATTCTGAGCTTTTGATGGGTTTTCTTGATATTAGTTTGCAGATGAATGTCAAACTTTAAGTGTTCATCAATTATAACACCAAGTAACTTGGTATAAGGAACTATTTTGATGGGGATCTTATTTGGGCTGATTATCAAGAAGGAGGTCTTGTCAGTTTTAGTGCGTCTTGATGGAGTGAATATCATGATCTTAGTTTTGAATGGACTGAGAGATAGATGATTATTTAACAACCAAGACTCACTACTAGCACAGGCATTTTGAGTTATTTGCATGAGATGTGTGAGGGATTTGGAAGAAGAGATGATAGTTGAATCATCAGCATATTGGACAAGTTTAGCTTTTGGTATACAGTCCTGAAAATTATTAATAAAAATATTAAATAGTAAGGGACCTAGAATACAGCCTTGGGGTACTCCTGTTGGAGTAAGAAGGAAGGATGAGATGGAATTTTTCCACTTGACAACTTGATATCTATTTGAAAGCTAACTCAAAAACCAAGTGATAGAAGAGGGAGATAAGCTGAGTAGAGAGAGCTGAGAAAGAAGTAAATTATGAGAGATAGTATCAAAAGCTTTGGATAAGTCTAGGAAAAGGGAAGATATAATATTATCTGAGTCACGAGCATGATTGATGATATCAAGAAGGGACAGAAGAGCAGTGATAGTGCTGTGTTCAGGTCTAAATCCATGCTGTGTAGGTGTTAAAAAATGATTGTCCAGACGGTAAGGTAGAAGTTGCAAGTGAATAAATTTTTCCAGAATCTTAGAGACTGGATAGAGAAGGGCTATAGGAAGAAAATTGGAGATATCAGTATTATGGCCTCCTTTATGTAAGGGGATAGTAAATGCTTTTTCCCAGAGGAGGGGTACATATGATTCTTGACAAGAAGGATTAATTAGGATACAAATTGGAAGAGCTATGCCATCAGCAGCTAACTTGAGGAATTTGGTTGGAAGGTTAAGTACCAGTTAGTCAAAATTAACGGCTCCCCACACCCTGTGAACACTGCTATCTGTGCAGAATTATAAACAGAAACCCTGTACAAACATGTAAATGGCTGCACTGAGGCTGCTATACCTACCAGAAGTAAGCCCAAATCTAACACCAAAAACAAATCCTACTGGTGGAATCATTGCCATAACAGGACATATAACAAATAAAAAAGTCAAAGCCAAAATCATAAAGAGCAACTCTCACAGAGACAAGAGTTGTCTGATTCATCTGTATGAGAAACTAAGAGGTGTAATAAAGTTAAACAAGGCCAATTACAAGGTAATGATAGCCTCCCAGGCTAAAAAACAGTCACAAGGCCTTCTTCAGCTATGTCAGCATCCTTAAAGGTAATACTCAGCAGTGTGTACAACTGATGGTAAATAGCACAACCTTTACCAACCACAGTGACATAGCGAATCTACTCACTAATAAATTTAGCTCTAATTCAACCCCCACACCCCTCAGTACATCCTGTAAAATCCCTCATAGCATATCCCACCAACTATCAACAAGGATCAGATCCTGGTGGCTCTCACTAAGGCCAAAAACTCTGCTTCAGTGGGCTCCAACAATATCTCCAGTTGCCTCCTAAATAGCCTAAAACACGACCTAGCAGGACTACTTGATGCACTCTTCAACTACAGCCTCAGAACAGTTTATATGCCAGGTAAATGGAGGGCCACAACAGTCATCCCTCTTCATAAGGGTGGACCATCAACCTGGCCCTGAGAACCACAGACCCATCAGTCTGACAAGTCTAATATACAAAGATGTGGACTGAATTATCATAGAAACAATCAACAAGGACATTGGTAACCTACAGACAGTGGACCCATCCCATTCTGGCTTTGTTAAGGGAAGGTCTTGCATATTCAACCTGGTAAACTGCTTTGAGAGGCTCACGAAGGCTATGGATGAGGGAGAAATGGTGCATATCACTTACCTTGACTTGGCCAAAGCATTTGATACAATACTCCACTCAGGTATTGTTGATAAACTATCAGAACTAGACATAAATCCCTACATAACTCATGGGATTGCTGGCTGGCTGAAAGATTGGATCCAAGTAGCCAGGATCAGTGAGACCCCCTCCACCAGGAGACCGGTCACCAGTGAAGTACCCAAGCTAATTACTCCATGAATGCAACATCCATAAGTGTTGACCCAACAGTTAGGGATTGAGGAATATATGTAGACAGTAATCTAGCCTTTCAACAACACATACAAGATAGTTAGAAAATAATTTTATGTTGCCCACCTCATAAGCAAGGGTATGGCATCCAGGTCCGAGGAAGTTATTGTATCAGTCTACTCAGTGCTTATCAAACCCACCATTGAGTGCAATGCCCCCTTTGGCATGCACCTAACCAGGCACTTGCAACAGTTGGAAAGCCCTCAAAGGTTCCTCACTAGGAGAATCCAGGGTATGAATGCCCTGTCCTACACAGATCAACTTACGGTCTTATCACTGTACTCAGTATCCTAAAAGTTACTGAGAGGCAGTCTATGCCTGGCATATAAGGTATCCTCACATCCAGTTCTAATGGATCTCTTGCACATCTACAAGACAAACAGCACCAGAAATACTAGCTCCAAGGACCTGATCTTTGCCTGCGACATAAATAGAATATGCTGGTGAGAGACTGATATGTGCCTCAAAGGATCCCCAACAATGGAATAAGCTCAACATGCATGTGAAGCAGAGTTTGTCCCTAACCCTATTCATATGAAATCTTGATCACTGGATGAGAAATTGCAAATTCACCCCCAGCCTGGTTCCCATGTCTCTGATGGATAGAGGTCAACAGTAAGTAAATTAATTCCCAACTAATATACCTATACCTCTTCCACATAACCTTTAGCTACCTCCTTACTAACATACTCCCCAACAGGTATCCAAGGAACTCAGGGACAAAACTGAGTTGAGTTGCATGGCTAGGCTTGTAAAGACCCTGATGGTCATTAGCCTAGTATAAACCTATGAACCTATGACACTGTCAGCATCACCAACCTCTGTATTGGGTGTGCTGGATTTATTGGGTCCATGTTCAGCTATCAAAGGAATAAACCATTGAACAGCTAAATATCGTACGGAAAACATAATTATTGAACATTACCAAGCAACAGTAACACCGAAAAAAATTTTATTTATTTATTTATTTATTTTATTTTATTTTACATTTGTTAACCGGGCTGGTCTAACTGGATATATTTCCATTTTCAGAGGCCCGCCGGGAAGAAAACAGCACAGAACATGAAGAATACAACAACAACAAAACTAACAAATATATAATAATAAAGTTATCAAACAAATTTTTTAAAAAAAAAAGGTGTGACCTTAGTACTAAATTTATTTAAAGATATATTTAGAAGTTACCAGTAATTTCATCATTGGAATAAATTAGAGAGAGGAATAAATTGAACAAGAGAATAAGAGAAAGAGATGAAGGAAAGCAAGACAATTTTTGCAACACAAAGATATGTATTGCTAGAGAGAGAGAGAATCGAATGACCATAGTTGGCCAACAACCAGGAGGTAACACGATGCATAAAGTAAGTGAAGGAAACCTTTTAAATTTTCCCTATTCTGCACTGTATTTTGATCTTGGCGTTGATATATATATATATATATATATATATGTATATATATATATATATATATATATATATATATATATATATATATATATATATATGTATATATGTAAAGTTGGGGGGTATGGGGGCACAGCCCCCCACATTGGGGGGGTGGGGGGCAAAGCTTGCCACCTTGGTTGGTTGTGTCCGCAATATTGGCCAACTATGGCCTTTGATGAATTTGTTTTGTTGTTAGTGATGTTCGGTAATGTTCAATAACGATGTTTTCCTTACGATATTTAGCCGCCCGAGGATTTATGTCTTCGATAGCCAAACATAGACCCGAATTTATTAAGGGAGTTGGTAGCATTTATAAAGAATGCATTAAATCTGCATGCTATGTTATAGTTTGTTTCATTCTTGAAAGGACAGGGTTGTAATTTTTTCCAGTCTGAATAAGTTCATTCATTGTTGACCAAAACTGTTTTGGAGTTTTCATATGGTTTTCCTGTAGAGTAGTCCAGGAGTTTAGCTTAGGTTTTGGAATGGTATTCTTATTAAAGCTTTGCTAGTGCTGATATTGTTGCCAATTGTTTTGTCATTTTTTTCATACTTTAACTCTATTGTACACCATTTTCTGAGGTGCAATGAAGTTTAATATGTAGAGGAAGGTTTTGTTGAAGAGAGTTACTGCATCATCTAAAGGCAGTGTTTTAATGGCTCCCAGTTGTTATGCATAGGGATTGACAAGAAAAGCTCCCTTATCAAATCTGGTTGTATTTCTGACTGTTTTATATTGTATTTTCCTATGAATTTTGGGGTATTTCCATATGACAAAGACCAGGTTATGATCCCTAATTGTATTAGGCATACATCCTACACGTAATTTTTGGTGGGAATCTGATGTCAGTATACAGTCCAAGATACTTTTTTTTCCAGTAATTTTATCCATTTTTTGATCATACGCATTGCCTGTGTTAATCCATATTGAATGATAGTAGGATTCATAGTTTTATATGTACATCTGGGCCAATCAATCTTAAAGTAACCTGGGATTATTGTTTCAAAAGATATATGTGCAGTTAGCCAAGATATGTCCTCCGGGTCTGATTTGTCTGCATTAGGTGGTATAGAGACTGTTGCTATACATAATGACTGTTTGAGTTAATTTTAAGTGTAGTAATTAGGACTTCAACTTTATCACTGTTTGGTGTTTGTATGGGGTGCTGTAGCACCAGCCTGTTTTACTAATGTGATCATTGCAGACCACGTTGTAGCCAGAAGGCAGTAGTTTTTCACCTTTTGTTTGTGAATTAATTCAAGTTTCTCTTACTGCAATTATGTCAGGAATGTACAGACATATTCAACTTTGTATACTAGGGGCATTTATTTAGGTTCATAGGTAATATATCACATAGTTTTAATCCAGAAGGGCTGCAAGTACAACAGAAGTGGTGCAGAATGGGAGTAAGAATTGTCATTCATTTATTTCCATTCAATAATGTAAGGCTCATTATCTGGGAATCAAATACACTCTCTAAAAAGAAAATGATGTGTTTAGGATGTAGTTGTCCTTTAAAATAAAACATAGTAGAATCAGCACTGTTTTTTTTTTTTTTTTTTTTTTAATAATGCTGATTGAAATAGGCGTATTTTCTGATACCTTAAAGGGAGAGTGTCAAGATTTTCTGCTACTGTTTAGCTGTCAGGTCATGTGATCCTAATATTTACATTCAGGCTGCTCTGACTCCTAGAGCTCAGGTTTCAGTACCCTGGGGGATGGGTACATCTCACTTCCAGAAAGCCTAACAGTTTCCTGTGTGTGCTGATTTTATTTACAGCCCATACTGTCAAGGGCACTTCTCTTTGAAATGTAAAGAAGTAGTGCTTATAAGGCTTACAGTTGTTTTTTCATTGTATTTAAAAGGTTTATACTTTCATTTGGCATGCAGACACTGTTCTATATCTTTTTCATTACTTTCAGCAGCTATGGAAAATGCATGGCTTTGCTCATGTCCTTCACCAGGTTAATCAAATAGATCCTTAATTTTTAAATATAATAACATAGGTGCCACAATTCTCCGATACTGTCTTGCTGCACTATTTTACCTTCTGGTTAAAAAGCATGCCATGCCCCCAACTGCCATGTAATATGTCTTTCCACTCAAAAAAACTGGCTATTAGGTGTATATTAGTCAGGTCTGATATGTAATTTGTTGTGGCACTAGTTTCATTCACACCACATGCCCTCAACTTATACATTCACATGAGAGATAGCAACCCTTATTGTTACTAAGTGTTGGCTTGTGAATACTGCTGCACTGATCATCTTTTCTTGTTGCAACTCTGAAAGTTCTAGCATGTATTGTAAAAAAAACTAACTCCAATTTTCTTACCTGGATTGTGCAGGACAAACTCCAACTTTCTTTCTCACATTAGATAAAATAAAAACAGCTCCAAATATTTTTGTTGGGACGGAAGAAACAGCAGTGTTTCTTGTTTGAACTGAGCAGATGACATTTTTATTTATTTATTTTTTTATTTGACATTTGTTTACAGTGAAAATCAGACTGGACACAAGTCCCATTTTCAGTGGGGGCCTGAGGAGAAAAGCTCCTAACATTTTAGAATTATATAATTGAAACATTACAAAAAATAAACTATCCCCCAGATTCATGAAGCTCGGCGCAAGGCCGGTGTAAGGCCTGCGCCAGCCGTGCGGCGTATATATGGTATAGTAGCGCCATATGCATATTAATGAAGGTGCGCTGCCACCACATCCACGTGCATAGGACACGTGCGCGAGTGCATGAGGCGTTACTAAGCTGCGCCCGGAGGCGTGTCAATGTCGGCTGTCGATGAGCAACCTAAACTGCTGAATATTATAGTCTGCCTGCAATAGTAATCACACCTATCAGTGTCCGTGTTTAATGAAACATATGCAAAGCATGCAAGACAGTTCCCGGCCACACAAAATTGAGAACCAAACAGAAATGCACGCAACACAATATGAGTTCCCGTCCATGGAACAAATGATATTTAAAATCGTGTGTCCGTAATGTACTGCACTGTAAGTAGTTATACCCAGTGGAAGTGAAGCGCATCATGTCAGCGCGCCGCCAATACACATGTCTAGCCCCATGGGCAGGGTCACCAGCAGTCCCACAGTGGTAGTGATAGTACACAGCTGGGCAGTTGTGGCCATATAACAACCGTAAAGAAACCTGACAGTCCAAATTGTATACCAAACTCACACAAACATATGAATATTAAAATGTGCTATACACATGAACAGGAACGTAACCGGCACATACACATAGGATGCTATATGCGGAACCGGGACATCCAAATGCAGAACCCATGCATGCAAATGTAATACGCAACAACCCCTGTATAGCACATAACCCGCACCCATGTCCGAATGTCCACCAAATCCAGCTACCAGCCTTGCGCAGCCGTACACCTACACATAGCGTGTATTCCCCATATGTAGTAGGAAGTATTGTCCTAGGCAGTGTCAGGATTGCAAATATGTATCCCACGTTTGTAAACATCCCATCACAGTTACGTAAATCCAAATGCCCGCGCGTTCATGTTTTGGCAAAATGTGTGTACATCCCGCGTGGGATAAGTAACCTGTTGAAACCTCAGAGTTGTTTACATGCCACGGTGTCTAGTACTGTACACATCTGGACAAAACATGTATCGTGTAGTCACAGTACTGTTCAGTTTCTAGACAGACATGCAAAACATACTACGCAAGATAGAACACCTATCCACCATGCAGGTCTCCCCACTAGGGTTGCCACCTGTTCAGATGCCCAAGGTGGGACATCCTTTGTAGAAATGTGAGAATTTGCAGGATAAAACATACCCCCGGCCAGTGCAAAGGACAGAATTACACTTGTTTGCCAAGATAAAAGCTTATTTCATAGCATTTGAATTGCTTATGCTATCCCAAATAATAGTTATGTGTTTCACATACAAAATACCTGTATCATGCAACTATTAAAGAAAATAAGAAATATACTTTTGTCTTAAAATCACAGGACATTTGCCATGTCTTAGGTTTCATCACAGGACACAACTGTCCAAAGTGGGACTTCCTCAAGAAAGAGGAACAGGTGGTAACCCTACTCCCCACTGAATTATCGACAGTATATATTCAACTCAATCACATACCGACACCACCTCTCAACTTATTACAGCAACAAAATCTGGACAAAGCCTAAAATGATGGGTGGACAAATAGGGACAGATGTAAATACTGCTCTCACAAACTTCGAAAGTTCACAAAATAATAGTATGTACATTAGCATGAAATGTTGTGAAGGATGCGGGGTAGTCCCCGAGTAATACAGAGGTCCGTACATTTTTACTGTAACAAACCTTCACATATGTTTACTGTACTACTGCATACCTGCAGTTAATTCATAGTTAATTCATGTCCAAAATAATAATCCTCATATGAATGAATACAGGAAATAGTCAAATGTGAATGGGAACACCACTCATCATGGATTATGTATTGTAACCACCCCCACCCATATTATGTATTGCCAACATTATAAGCTGCTGACAGGTGCCCAAACACCTGTGTCTGTAAACACAGGTAAAATAATGTGAATGGGAACACCACTCACCGTGGATTATGTATTGTAACTACCCCCACCCATATTATGTATTGCCAACATTATAAGCTGCTGACAGGTGCCCAAACACCTGTGTCTGTAAACACAGATAAAATGTTTAAAATGGACAAACTCTGTCCATGTGCTTTGTCTGACATTTGAACACGGTCAGGGCAGTTCTGTTCACCAGGCAGACAAGCCTAAACCCAGATCACCACATGAACACCCTGACAATTAAAGACTTGTATGTGTCAGGACTATAAGCCTTGGGGTTCTGAATATCCCTGCAGTGATTAAATATGCAGCTTGGGTCCAGAGCAGTAGGGAATAGGGAATGTGTAATATGTAGTACCGCATTTTTCCCAGCAGGAGAATGGATGCCTGTGTCGTAAGTGAAGCGGTGAGGCATATGTTAATGTAGCTATGTACTATGGGTATGCATATAAATGAGTCAGAACACCAAAAATATAGTGGTTACAGCATCTGGTCAATGTGAATGCAGTCCCGGTTCAACTACGACTACAGCACATATAATGTTAAAGTGTAATGAATGCGTCTGTGCTGTACAGACATTTAAATATGTAAAGGTGAACGTGTGTTTCACATATGTCCGTTAAACAGATTACAGATATTTTACTGGTACTGTCACAAGTAATAAAGCCCACGTAAGCACAAAGACTTAGTAAACATATGTAACCCACAATAAGGATATGCATGTGCGCCTGCACGTAACCCACAATAAGGAAATGCAAGTGCGCCTGTGCGTGTGTAATCCACTCACAGCATAGCAAATGAATGCTGGTTTCTACACGTAATGTCTATATATGGATATATACATTTGTGTATAGATATATATCCACAGACTTAAACTAAATAAATATATGAAATAAAGAATGTACAGACATATATATATATATATATATATATATATATATATATATATATATATATATATATATATACACAAACACATACAACATTAATTGATATATACCTAACAAACATATAAACAAATGTCCTCGTAGATATAACACATGTACATAAATAGGTTACACCATAGCTAGTATGGATAGACATACAGACATGCAATTAAGGTAAATACACTGCTGCTCTCAAAACTATTGCCCGGAAAGTATCAGTGTGCCAGATCTGCAAGTCCTACTCTTTAAACATGGATATAGGTGTCCTTTGCAGGACCCCAAAAATTGTGAATCTGTACACGCACTGTCCTGTAATGATTGCTGCAAAGAAGTGTCATCCGCAACTACAATATAGCTGTACATGCAACAGTAGCTTGTGCAAGTGTAATAACACATGGGTTGACAGAATGTATGACATATGTCCCGACATGCGGAGAGTGGATAGTGCTTAGAAGTGTCATCATACTTTATTATCGCTCACATTAAATATGTGTTATGACTACTGTGGAGGGGTGTCAGGTCTGGGAATCATGGGTATGCAATAATGGGCCTAGGTGCCTAGGTGTTGGTTGGCACAGATTTATGAGGTCCGCCCCATGGGAGTGATTAATATTCCTATGTGGGTATAGCAGACGCCTAACTTCCAAAAATGAAGAACCCATCTACTGGATATTGTGTAAACTATTGGGGAAGACGTAGGGAGTTATATTAGTGTCGTGTAAGCGATTATCATGGACGTACATGCGTACGATTAAGATGGTAACCATACCTCTCAATCAGAATAAGACATCTGGACAAAGGCATTTTAAAATAAGTACAAATAGGGAATATGTCAAATATTCCTCTTACAAAGTCAGAACGTTGATAGAATAATGGATCATTCATTAGTATGAATGTTTTGAGGGTTATTAATTGTAAATTACAAATGTCTGTCATTATTGTCTAACCCCAGAGTCCCTAATGACTTGCCACTAAATTACCAGAAAGGCACAATATTATTAAAAAAGGAACAAAATCAGAAGACTAAGTTTGGGACATTTACCCAAAATTTGTACAGTTGAGAGGTATGAAGGTAACCCTGACCTAAATAAATGTACAGAACTAGTGAGATTAGGTGGACAGGTGTGAAGAAAGACATGATGACAAATGACAAAACATGTATAAGTCAAAAGCATGTACCTCGAGAAATTTGGATGAATACTTATGCCCTGTGATAGTCAATGTGGAAGGTTAATAGAAACAACATAAATGTGTCCCTCAGGGTGCTATGCAGTGTCCCCGATACAGTGTTCAGTCTCCCACACTCGCATGTGAGTTCTGCCACTGACGGAAAGTGCAAATACCGGCGAACACATAAGGTAGATGATAGCAGAATATGTTATGATTAGCACCTGTTGGCTTCTGTGAGGAACACAACACTCTGGGCGGGTGTGTCCTACAAAAGGAATGTAATGGCATCTGGCCTGTGTTTTCTTCATATATTGTGTGTAGTGGTGTAATAAAATGACATATCTTGTATCAGAAACAGATACATGTTATAGGAAACAGTATTATCGACTATACCACTACAAGACAAATCTGAAGGTATGAAAAGTGCTGAAGTAGTCAGTTTAGTATTGACCGCAGGCATGTGTGGACATGTCAAATGTCACAGCTGTACATATAGTTCCTATAGGGCTGTCACCTCTACAAATGATGAAAGTGGGAGCTGCTCTGTAGAAATGACAGACGTAGCAGGTCAAAACATACCTACAGCCATGCTTACTCCACAAATAGACATATTAGCACACAGCAAAGCTTAGGCCAGAATTCACAAAGCTTTGGTCGGTGTGTACGAGTAGAGTAAGAGTAGAGCAAGGCAAGATGTCTGCCGAGCTATTCAGCAATATCCTGTAGGGGCGTGTAACACAGCCCCTTAAATGAACATTGCACGGACAATGTTAGGATATGCAAATTACCCCATTTGTAGGTGAAAGCTATGCAAATGATGTAAAATATGCGATACATGAAACAGTAAGCTGTCCGTGCAAGAGTAGAGTTATGTGCAGAAATGTACACGGATGTTAACCGAGTAACGTTCTGCAAGTAGCTAAACGGAGCAATGTCATCTGCAAATAAAGGATGGATTTAGTTGAAGAAGCATGCCAATGGCCAAATATAAGGCCAGTGGCATGCTTTTCCATTGGAAATTAATAAAACTCTAGTTGTCCTCCCCCGATCTCCGGTGTTTAAGCATAGCGCTGAAAGTCACGCCTGTGCATACAAAACAAGACAAATATGTAAAATATACATACAAATTGTAATGTCAGTTAAAAGTTAGTTCGTCATGCAGGTGAATGGCAAGCTGAAGACAACATGGCTACTGAGTAGTGGTTGTTATGTGTGGAAGCGCACTCTCAGAGATGTAACCAAGCATTAGTAAGCAATCCTATGCAATTGAGGCTGAGGATAGTGAAGCACAATTTGTCATGCCATAGGGGCCAAGCCTCTACAGTGTAAGAGTAGGTTAAGGGGACTATCAGCGTAGAAGATAGGTGACATCATGAGTGTGTATGTATAAAACACTGTAATCTTATTGGAGCAGTGTGTCACATGTTTTCTGTCAGTGACTCATCAGTGGAAGAGGCGTGTAATGATTTATCCTAGGTAAAGTCAGTAAACTGACAGTGTACGCCATGGATATCACTGAAGTTCCTTGCAAACCTGGTGAAGTGTGCTTGCACCCGTGCAAGCCTGTAAGGCTGAGTAAGCATGTGTGCATGTGTGTCTGCCCGTGTGCATGAGTTGAAGAACGAGTAAGCTACTGTAAGATTGTTGAAGCCTGTGTAATGTTGTGTAAGCCAGTGTAAGTGTTTGTACGCATGTATAAGCCTGTGTGCACACGTGGAAGCGGATGTGCACTTCACTGTGCTCATATGAGCGGCACTGCTCACTGTGGACACAAACAGTGAAAAGGAAGGTAAACAAATAGCAGTAAGTTAACCAAGGAGAACTACCACAGCTAGCAGGTGAAAACAATCACACTGAGTATATTACACAGACAGTACAGTAGGCCAGCACAGCACAGCACATACAACTCTACAAACAGCATTCCACCATGTTTTTCTCAGACACACTGCAACACTGTAGTATACTAAGAGAAGTGAATACTGTAAAAGCTTAACTGAGACAACATAATGTTAGGGGCTGCCATTGCTATTATACGTCAACATATGCAACATGTGGAGGGTTGTGCCAATGTGAATGTTGCTCAGCATCACACAGTGAGTAGACGGAGAGGAGTGTGCAGGCACAGGGTAACCTACCAGGGGCTACATGAGCTGGAGATAGTAGAGCGCTATAGAGTGACAGAGACCTCCTGCAGAAGATTGTGGAGCTGTGCAGGCCATGTCTCACACACAGAACCAACAGAGGGAAACCTATCCCAGTGGAAACCAAGGTATGTGTTGCCCTAAGGATACCAGCAACAGGTACCTTCCAGAGATCAACTGGTGATATGATGTGGATTTTACAAACATCAGCATCCAGGGTACTGCACCAGTGCATGAATGCCATGTCAGCACATGTCAGTGATGATGTATATATCCCCAATTCCCGTAAGGTATTGGGCAGCAATATGTGTCATTTCAACACAATAGTGGAATACCCTAAGTACTGTGTGCAATACACTGCACGCACATATGCATCAAAGCACCAGCCAGTGAGTGAGGTAGGGCCTACATCATTCACAAGGGCTTCCCCTCCATGAAGTGGCGGTTTGTGTGTGATGGCCATCCCATAATAATGAATGTGTGTGCTGGATGCCCTGGAAGCTGCAATGCTTCCGATATGTGGCATCTGACGCAGCTGTACAAAACATTTGGCAATGGGGACAACCCTCATGGTGACCTAGTGGGGGATGCTGGATGTGCAGTTCAACTGTGGCTGATGACACACATCAGAAATGCACACACACATGAACAGGAATGCCATAATGAGGCACACGCACATACAGAAACTTTACTCTAGCATGTGTTTGTGTCGCTCAAGTCACAGTTCTGGTGCCTGGACACATCTGGTGGAGCATTAAAGCACTTGTCAACTACATGTACCAGAATTGTCTGTGGCCTAGGTCATCTGTGTCACACACACACACACACACACACACACACACACACACACACATGACAGTATATATACATAGTGTGAGTGACTGTTCATGTATGTGTATTACTGCAGAACAGTAACACAGCAAAGTATGTCAATAATGGACATTCATCATAGTTGTACAACCACCTTGGAGGATATGCATGCAAAACTCTCATTGCATATGTGATACAGTGATGTACTTCAAAATACCATTGTAAATGCAAATATCAAATGACAAATGACATAGCACTTATCTATATGTACACATTGTTACCCATTATACATATTGGGGTGTAATACCTATGTGTTACTGTTGGTAAAGTATGTGTAGTAAATGTGGATAACTGACTCTGTTTAGCCTTATAGGTTTACAGCATGGGTTGGATAACACATATCTGTCTGTATGATACCCTTGTGTAGAATAACTGTGTCATGTGCAGAATGCATTCTAGGCCACAGTATGAATTCCCAGATGTGGACAGGAATATCCCTATTGTCTTTGCTTGTAACTAACATGGCTATATGTCAAACAGTAATGGTCCCAGCAATGTGTGGCGGTCAATACCAGTGCATACTGGTATAGTATAGTACATGTAGGATCCACATGCTACTGTGTGTCCTACATGTGTGGGTCAGTTGTGAAGATATCATATAACAATTGGTTATTCAGACTGTTGAGGTCGTGTCTACTACCATAATGCAAAACAATCACAGATAGTAACAGTATCACCCATAGCACCGTGTAAAACCATAGCAATCACACATGTGTAGACAAGTAGAACAATATGTGTAGTATAATGCATACTGGCCACCAATAGAAAGTATGAAGTGTTAACAGTGTGTAATACAGGGCATGTCACCATTCCAATGTGTTCACTATACATGTACATGCAGACAGTGCACCTTCACCATGTTCACATATAAATACATGAAAATCTGTACTACACACATCACACACGTACTGCACACTCTGAAACACATGCTGCCAATACTACACATGTCAGTCAAATGGCACATGGATGGATAATACATCTTCAGAATTAACAGTGCTGTACACTATACTACATTGATGATCATAGCTGTAATGTATCATGCCTGCTTACATACACCTAGAAGGAAATCACACTTTGTGTTAACAACATTGTAATATTATTGCAGTGCTATGAAGCCACCCTGTGCATCAGCACCATGTTAGTCTGTACCTGCATCAATGTTACACATTGCAAGAGGTGGCACAGGTGTCATCATATGCACAGGGTATGTAGTTTCTTTTCCAGAGCCTGTCATTGAACCAGCCAATCAACATGTATGCATTTGTGTGTGTGTGTGAGGGACAACAGGTTTTGCATGGCCCAATGTTGATGCAATGTGTGTGTGTATGTGTTATCCCTAGCTGTTTGTTTTATGTGTGTCTTTGCATGTACACTGTTTCAGCATGTGTCAGCCATATACTGGAGGTTGTGGGACAGTCACAGACTTTACCTGCCAGGCTGTACAGATCGCCATTCCTGGCCAAGGACACCCCTCCATGCATTCAACCATATTCCAGTCCTGCACCTGGCAATGTATACACATACATTCATGGGATCTGTATCACAACCTGTGGATAAACGGGTGTCAGTAATGTTAACCTGATTTGCATAGTATTGTCATTTAATACATAGTTATATGAGCCATACTCATCCTCCAAAGTAATAACCACTGCTGACTGCTGCTGAGATGTGCACATGACCATTTAAAGGTGCTGTACTATCATTGTTTTCAATGTCCCTTGTAATACCCAGCAACAAAATAACTGGTCACTACACAACTATAACCCAGGATCACTACAGCACACAGTATGTGCACTATCACAGAGCCATAGCACATGCAGATACATCCAAGGTGAACATGTACAGATAATGCAGCACATGCAATAGTGCTAATATCCACATACATATTACAAAAGTATATATATATACACACACACACACACACACACATACACACACACACTTGGCAGGGCCGGGAGTTGAACATACACCTAACTACCTTATCACACTACAGCATTACACATTTACAGAACGCGCAACCGAGATTACTGAACACAGCACTCCCAGAGGCATACTTCTAGGTGGGTGACATCATCCGCCAAGGCAAAGACGCCGATAGGGAATTTATGTGTTGTGAGGCATCTAAAAGCATTACTGTGTCCCCAGGCAGCTGGAAACACACACACACTTGGCAGGGCCGGGAGTTGAACATACACCTAACTACCTTATCACACAACAGCATTACGCATTTACAGAACGCGCTACCTAGATTACTGAACACAGCACTCCCAGAGGCATACTTCTAGGTGGGTGACATTATCCGCAAAGGCAAAGACGACGATAGGGAATTTTTGTGTTGTGAGGCATCTAAAAGCATTACTGTGTCCCCAGGCAGCTGGAAACACACACACACACACACACACACACACACACACACACACACACACACACACACACACACTTGGCAGGGCCGGGAGTTGAACATACACCTAACTACCTTATCACACTACAGCATTACGCATTTACAGAACGCACTACCGAGATTACTGAACACAGAACTCCCAGAGGCATAATTCTAGGTGGGTGACATCATCCGCAAAGGCAAAGACGCCGATAGGGAATGTATGTATTGTGAGGCATCTAGCATTACTGTGTCCCCAGGCAGCTGGAAACACACACACACACACACACACACACACACACACACACACACACACACACACACACACACACACACACTTGGCAGGGCCGGGAGTTGAACATACACCTAACTACCTTATCACACTACAGCATTACGCATTTACAGAACGCGCTACCGAGATTACTGAACACAGCACTCCCAGAGGCATACTTCTAGGTGGGTGACATCATCCGCAAAGGCAAAGATGCCGATAGGGAATGTTTAGAGAGTGAGCAGTCTGAAAGCATATTACTGTCCCAAGGTAGATTTAGACAAACATGGCAGTGCTGTCATCGGGCCAACTAAATATCTACGGAGCACTACAACACTAAATAGATACGGGATGCACCACAGACAGTACACCCTTCGAGACAGCAACCAGTGTGTTCAATGTAGGCATCCATCGTGACATTGAAAATGGACATCTGTTGCCTGGATGACCACCATGGCTATACAGGATGTCAATGGCCATGCCCACACGCTTAGTATCACACGTCTGTTTGGAATGTACTGTGTGTCCATCTACACAACGGCGTACTGGGCATGCTCACACACTTAGCAGTTGCAAAGGGCCGTCTTGCATGCACACGGATTCTAATCACTGAAGGGCGCAGTTTGGAATGTACTGTGTGTCCATCTACACGACGGCGTACTGGGCATGCTCACACACTTAGCAGTTGCAAAGGGCCATCTTGCATGCACACGGAGTCTAATCACAGAAGGGCGCAGTGTGGAATGTACTGTGTGTCCATCTACACAACGGCGTACTGGGCATGCTCACACACTTAGCTGTTGCAAAGGGCTGTCTTGCGTGCAGATGGAGTGTAAACACGAAAGGTCTCAGATTGGACTGTACCATGTGTCCATCTACACAACTGTGTACATGGACTGTACTGTGTGTCCATCTACACAACAGCATACTGAGTATGCTCACACACTTTGCTAAGGCCTGTTGTGCATGCAGATGGAGTGTACACACAGAAGGGCACAGTATAGAAGGGCACAGTAAGGTATAACTGTCCTCACGCACAGGGCGGTCACACATGCAGTGACCTGTACACACACAGCTGCCATCACAGCTGTCACAGGTGCAGGTCACACACATACACACCGCAGTGTACACTGTAGCTGTCAAGTCAGCACCATGTCGTCGGTGCAGCACTACACAGCCTTACAGTACCACAACACCATGTGACACATGACCACTGGGCTGTACAGAGGTGTACACCAGCTGTGCAGAATACACATGTACCAACAGGGATCCAACAGGTGTTATGCATTGCAATGATACCAGTATACATGAACAGGTCAGCTCAAGACATACCACGGCCCTTACACAGCTGTGACACCTGACTGTTGCTGTACACCAATGAACACACGTCTGGATATGTCATATGTGATTGTGTGGATGTGTGCATGGACTGCACACACAACACATACATACATAGCCTGTGATGTACCTCGTGCATAACATTGGCCTAATCAATGCTACACACGCGAATGGAAGGTGGGCCCATGTCTGTTGAATGCTCACACTACAGGGGGTAGCAATGATGACCAGGACACATACCCTTGTACTGGTCGCCTGTGACACCCGTGATGTCATACCACGTCCATGTGTTATGTATGTCAACACACATGTCCAACAATAGCAATGCATACAAACATGGCAACAGGACACACATGTGACATCTGTACTGTGCATGCAGCAACCATGCATGTGCAGTGGCCGATGTCCGTAACATAGTTTCACCTACCTACGACATGCAGTCGCAATGCATCATTGACACCTGTATACGGTGACATACAAACAGCATGTATGGAGGGATGTGTGTACATAATGTGGTGAACCACCTGTGTAGATATATGTGTGCAGGGGGTGGCTCACAGTTGTGTCACACACCATCCTATCATGCCATGTGCAAACAGTACGCTATGTCGCTTTTACGTGACGGTGCTGACATAATGCATACACAGCGGTCAGGTGTTACCAACTATATGTCACATGGCACCTGTAACACCTACAACCTCCCGTGTGCATATAGCAGCACATTTGCCAGATATAGCATTGGTACACATAATGCAATCAATACCGCTGCATGTCTATCAAACGTGTCATCATATGGCAGGTGTATCATTCCCCCATGTGTGTCCGAATGTGTGACCAGAGATGCCACATATCGTGGGGAATATGTCCCAGTTGTTACACATCCCTGTACACCGTTGTAGAGATCTGTACATACTTCAGTGTGGGAAGCATGACGTCGGCCGGTGTGGTGAATCACACACGTCGGCTGTCCGTATACACATGTGTGGTCACCACAGTGTGTGTGTGTCTGTATGTATGTCTGGTGCTTGGTGTGAGGGTGTATGCTAATATACGGTGAGAAATGATCACTAACCCCACGTGGTGACTAACCTGTAATGGTGATGCATTGCACTACCCTGTTGATGCCATAGATCCCAGCCATACTGGCTACCTGTGCATGTTCCTTCTCTGTGACACGTCATGTGGGTGCATAGTACTGTGAGGGTGATGTCCACATAGGCAAGAGTCCCCACCTGCACACTATGGGGTGTGCGTTATAGTGGTGTACACCCCATGAATGTGGCCATGTTCCCGTACTGTTACAGGGTCCTACTGCTGCACAGTGTGGCCTCCAGCTACCAAGTGACACCTCACATCATCATTGGCCAGACCGCTGTGTACAACCCCTGCACCATGTCACCATACCTGTAATGTGTCCTGCTATGTATGTCATGTCTCTGTCCAGTGTAGCCTGTGGCACTGACCACATGCGTCAGGTGTAGTATATGTGCGGACATCTGTGTCATGTTGGTGTTTCCAACAGTCAGGTTGAGGGTACATGTAGCATGCTGATATTGCCAGACGTGCCTGTGAGTAATCCACAGTTACACGAGGGGGACTGCAAACACTGCTACCTGTAGGCACATACAAGTACACCATAGGAGGGAACCAGGGTATCACAATCAACATGGTGCTACAGATGTAACCAAGACACATACCGTGAACACATCACAATGCATGCTGCACCTGCACTACATGGTATGACCAGTGCATGTCGACAGTACACAACCTATGTCACATACACAACTCAGTATTCACACACAAGCACTGCAACATACACATCCCTCACTATGCATACACAGGTAATATTACATACACCTCTCACTATGCTGTTCACCCCGTGCATCAGAATATTTGTGCATAACCCTGCACCGATGGTGTGGATGACAGGGATGTGGCACAGGCTTCATCATATGCACAGGGTGATATGTTTGCCAGGGGCATAGGCTGCACCAATGGATAACATCATGTGTGTGTGTAAGGACCGGTGAGTTGATTGGACATGTCTGTCCAGAATGCATGTGGATGTTGTGGAGCCCTACAGTTGTGTTTGCTGTGTGCGTGTATGTGTGTACACAGTTATGCCATTTGTGAGGCCTACACGGGGTATAACTGACAGCCCCAGATTGTACAGAGCAGGTTGTACAGCTCACAGTGTCCGTCCATGGCCACGTGACCTGTGCCTGCCTGGGGTTGCACGGGCACTACCAGGTGGAGGTACAGAGTGGCTGCTGTCCAATGACACATGTCTGCTGGAACCGTGTCCCCACTGAGAACGTCCAGGGCCACGTCCACGTGGCCTGCTGTGTCCTGGTGTTGACAGTGCAGCACCAGCTGCACTGCTACTGTTACTGGCACTATGGGAGCGGGCATGTGAGGTGGCACACTCACGTCAACCTACACTAGGTGGTGTTGCTGGCCTACGTCCACATGGTCTATGCCTCACTCCTACCAGATGTTCCAGCACAGACAGCTCCCGCTCGCAGATTGTCATGCCTCGGTCAAGGATTCCGACCATTTCACCTAATCGCCTATCCAGAACATTAGCAATCTCCTGTTGAGCATTTGCCAATGCCTGGATGTTGTCATTTAGGGTATGGATAGCAGCCCTCTGCAGCCTCTGCCCTTCTCTGTTCTGCTGTTCAGCACATGCCTGTGCCGCCATTACAGTCTGGAACATGTGTCTGGTGATACCAGCTGCTGCGCTGTGTCCTGCAGGTGCATGTCTGCCAGAGGTCCTCCTACGAGCAGTACCAGCCACATGCCTGTGTGGCACATCTGCAGTCATTACACTGACACCATGGTGTGTAGACACACCTTCTGTAGCCACCACATGTTCCTGTTCCATGCTAACAGATGCTGACTGTCCTTCCTCTATGGCCACTGGTGATGCGGTATGTGTTGGCAGCAGAACTGTGTGCGGGGAAGAGGGGGACATAGCAGGGATGGTAACCATTGGCACAGATTCAGCCCCTGACAACCCTGCCTGTACCTCATGCATATGTTCATCACCGCTAGTATCTGCGGGGACACTAACATCAGATGGACCGCAGGAGGGTACCGCACCTACATCACCTGTGAATGCAAAGAAATACTATAAAGTACAATAGACACAGACACACACACACACAGACACACACACAAACACAGACACACACACACAGACACACACACAGACAGACACACACACACAGACACACACACACAGACACACACACACAGACAGACACACACACACAGACAGACACACACACACAGACACACAGACACATAGGCACACATAGGCACACACAGACACACAGACACACAGAGACACACACACAGACACACCATGCATGTGATTTGTCAGAAGGCATGCAGCATGCCTGCGATACAGCAGAGGGCATGCAGCTCAGACATTAATAGTGTTAGTAAGCATACCTCCCTGGGGTGCACACTACAGCAAGCAGGTGTCATATCAGTAGCCATGCAGTTC
This sequence comes from Protopterus annectens, assembly GCF_019279795.1. Lineage (NCBI taxonomy): Eukaryota > Metazoa > Chordata > Ceratodontiformes > Protopteridae > Protopterus > Protopterus annectens. Next base: position 709,302,531 of record NC_056733.1, on the reverse strand, counting down.
ACACAATCATGGTAGTATGCATGCATCCCCGTGATACACCATGTGGCCCAGCACAGGATAACAGTACACATGGCTGACGTGACCTTGACATGTAATCTGCTGACATGTGCATTAACATGCATACATGTCTGACACAATGGTGTCCTGATACATGTACAGCATCATAATGAGCTTCACATTGCAGTGTTGTGTGTATGCCCTACAGATAGAATGCATGTTTAGCAAATGTGCATGCGCATGGGAGGGTAGTGTGAGCCGTCTACATTGCTATACAGTGTGAAGTACAGACACTGTGCCAATGCATGGCATCATGAGGCATCTATGTTGCTGTAGAATGCATAATATGTACACATTGCATAGCCATAACTGCAACACAGTCGTGATGTTCAACAGATAGTATATGGTAGACTTCAGTGACACCTCCAGTAGCTGTGCACAGGCTTTTAGGTTGTCCAGTGTACCACATCAACTGTATAATTGGTCAACTAAGGCTATAATTGGACCATGTGTGGACAATGTGCAACAGGGTGTATACACATCCCATGTACTGTGTGGCTACATGTCTCTGGCCATCCCCCATGGCCATGTGTGCACATGTGTTGGCCAATTGTGTGTGATGGCCATCTATCTCACATGTCTGTGTTGTCCCATATGACATACACCCACAGATGTCAGATATGTCACTATCCACAGGGCTATGCAGACAACGGGTTGTATGTTTGGTATGTGGGGTATAGGTCATGCGATAGTGTGACAAATTGCAGACTGAACACTACATGTCTGGGACATGTCAGGTGGCACATCACAATGTGTGCACCCAATGCAGGGGCATATGACACAATGGTGACACCTGTGGGCTGCCCATATCACAGCTCACTGTGTGGTACTGTGTGCATACCACACATGTTGTCCCAATGCATACTACATATGCTTCCATTGTAGAACACCTCCACCGTTGTATGCACAGCTGACCACACATGTCGCAATGACAAGTACTGTGGTTTCAAGTCGGTGTATCATTACATTTGTATATATTGCACATGGGTGGCCTGTGTGAATGATGGGTGATGCGACCTGCATATCATGACTGGAACAAACATCAGGTGTGCAAGTGTTAACTGGCCACATGGCAAATAGATCTACACTGTAACATGCCTGATACTGATGACAGTCTCACCTGCAACGGACTCATGTCTGTGCGGCATGCCAGAGGTACCTGTATAGGGGTGACACACCAGTATGAACATTATCCATGACTGTATGACAGCCACAGGTTGCACTGTGCATGTGAACACATTCACCTGTGTAATAGCATATAGTATGCACATGTGTGCATACACAACGTAGTATACTGTAGTATGCAGCATGTGTGTCCACATACCTTGCATATGTTGTTACTTTACACAATGTACAGTGACACATGCAACTACATGGGATATAATAGCCATATGTGCAGTACTGACTTACCAGGCAACTCCAGGCTCATTGGTTGGGAGACACCCACCTCCACGATGGCAACTAGTGTTTCTGGATGCTGTTCCCTGGGTGTCCCCAGACTGGCCAGTAGCTCCTCGGTGTGTGTGAGTGGGGGCTGGGTTGGTGGCCCACCACCTGTTCCACCTTGTTCCCTGGTGATTGCAGTGGCACGCTGTTTTGCATGTCGTATCAAGTCCGTGCAGTGTCTGCGCACCTGCTGGTAGGTGCCGTTATGGCCACCCACATCGTTCACCCTCCTGCGTAGATCCTGCCACAGGTCATCCCGCTGCTGGGCATGCTGTGGCACATGGCCGAACAACAAGTCATAGTTGTCATGGAGCTGTGGGATGAGGACATCATCCTCCTGGCGGGTGTATGCTGGGAGGCGTACACGGGGCATTATCTGTAAGACATAATGATGGTGACAGGTCACAGTTTCAGAGATGTACAGAGATACTGCTGCACATACATTTCTATGACATCTACTACATCTGCACAGTTATGTTTGCAAAGCATCATGACACTGACACGACTGACGTGTTTGTGTCACACACATGTCACACCCATTATGCATTGGATATCATCACCATATATGTGTGTCACCTCATTACAGTGTTCATACTCCATGTAAATGCTGTCTTGCTGTGGGCATGTCTATTTGCCTGCACTTGTGTTCTTACCTATCTCCACATGCCTGGATGTGTCCACGGTACTGCTGTTGACCTGGATGCTGTGTATATGTCACATATCAACACAGACACAGCCGTAATGGACTTGAGCAGTGACAATGCACACATACGCATGGACACCTGTACATGCATGTGTATTGCCATATACATCTACACAGCACTGTACAAATGTTCAACATCCTGCCACGGATCGCCTGTATTGCACATGTGATAGACATGGGACAATGGCTAGTCAGACGACATTCGCAGGGATGGTTATCAACCATAGCATGTGCGGGCATGGTTTCCAAGCTGTAACAGACAGCCATTATGCCACCGCAAGGTGCATCAGTGCCACATTACTGATCCAGTCAGTTGATAGTACATCTTCACACCATGTATGACTGGGATGACATGTGCAGCTTTGATGGACAGGGTTGCATGGTATGGTGGGAGTATGTCACATATATGGCACAGGGATCTGTCCAGCCTGTGGCGATCCTAGTATTAGGACAGTGGCTGTCCATGACATATGTCTTATAGATCAGGATATGGACATGTAGCATGTCCATCATCATGGTGTAGCAAATGTCTTTCTGCAAGGTAGACAGCATGCTGCATAGTGGAGGTGAGGATTGTGAAGGCTGGTATCGCACATCCATGCATAGCCATTACCCCTTAAAGGTGGTATGTGATCCAATATTGGTCACCACAGTGCTGTATATGCCTGTCCAGTGATCTCCGTGCTCATGGATGGCACCCTGACATGACATGGGTACCTCATATGACTACCTAAGGGGCCTGGAGACGTCACCATGTCGGGGGGTGCACTGCACAGCACCATCCCTTACACAGTGTCCATAATATTGACCACAGCCTAGGTAGTAGTTTATGGGTACAGGGATGTTCACCTAGCGGTGACAATGCTGGTATCATCCATCAGATTGTGCACATATGTCACACACCTCACCCACACAGCCCATTCTGTATGTTGTTCACAACACTGACACAGCTATACTGATAGGTCATGGCCATTCACAGCCTTACATACACAGATGCCTAACATTTGTCTGTGTGGTATGGGCTACAATGAGGGTGGGGTACAACACATTAACCCTGTTCTACTGTAACTGGCACTGGTGTGATGTGCACATGTCACTCTTGCACCTTTTGTAGTTGTGAGTCTGTCAACAGGCCACTGGTGGAACACTCCTGTGACATACAAAGGTATTTGTAATCAAATATCCATGCTGTCTTGTACATCTGTACTGCTAACATCTACAGTGATAATGGTTCATGGACATGCACACCATACTCAGCAGGGTTATAGTGCGGTGCCACCCAAAATGACTGTCATCACCACTTGTGGGTTAATATTATCCAACACCCTATCTGTATTGTATCGTCATGCTAGGCACTTGTTCAGAACTTGTGAGCATGTCATGAGCTACTGATTACTATAGCACCCATTCCACACCATTTCCCACAGGTACACTGGCTGTCCTACACTTCCCAGCTTGCTTATGGCACAACAGCTGTTGTACACACGTAACGCACATATCCTGTGGGACATGGTTGTATATACAGGCATGTCCAACTGTCACGTACCAGTGCTACTGCCTGTCTATATGAGGGATGTGTCGTACATGTGGCAATAGAGCAATTGTCTCATATACACATTCAATGCTCACCTCCCAACATACGACACTACACCTGTGGGGGATGCACTTCTGCAGCCGTGCTGGGGGCATAGCTGTCAAGTGTACCTCATTACGAGGATCGTACCTCATTTGGGTTTCTAAAAGGTGCATGTTCCTCAAGGTTCCACATTGAAAGGGTCTGTCACACATTCATTGTTGAAAATTGTTTACCTGCTAGCCATGGCTAAATAGATGGGAATCATATTAATTCATTAGAATATCTTTTTTATACGTAAAACCAGCCTATTTTAGCCATCATATGCCCTTCCTAGTTGAAGCTGTTAGTAAGCCAGTTGCAAGTGTTCCACGTTTTGCCCATTTGTCACACAGTATGAGGGCTAATGTTCCTCATTTTGGGGACAGGAGGTTGACAGCTATGGCTGGGGGTAATGCTGTCACCAACCCTGACTGCACCTGACAGTCATTTGGGGATGTGTAACATTCGCAACACACCCCACCCATCACATAGTCTCACATGATCTACACCACTGGCCACACCTACGAGGACAACTTGTGCAGTATGTCTCCATACTCAGTGTAGGCACCAGAGGTAGCCCCCATCATGGAAGACAATATCACCAGTTTATAGCCCACAGACTCATGTGTGCCCATCACATACAGCCAATAGGGAGTTATAACATTCACAACACACCAGTCATAGATGACTCTGTAGGGAGTCACACTGCAGTTCCACACAGCAGGCTACACAAGGCGATAGTCGCTTACATCTTGCTGTCGGGTAACTGCTTCTGCAACATAACCTATGCACCCATGCCACACCTCACCAGGTACGATGTGGCTGTCATTCTCCATGTTAGTGTGACTGCCCTGTGATGCCACTTCACAGACTACGTGTGCAGGGACATGCAAAAGCTCACCAGTCTTATAGTCCTGAGGGTGTGGGCCAAGCCCTGGGGAGCATTTTGCATTCATCCAGACACGTTACCACTGTACAACGACCGACTGTGTCACTTCGACAGTTGCCTATGCTCCTATTGTCATTCCACAGGCATCTGGTATCTGTCCGCTTTGACTGACCTGGTGAAACACAATGCTGTGGCACAGATTACTTGCACCTGTCAGCCCTGGGGGTACAGCTCACATGTAAGGCTCTTGCTGCTTCTTTACTGCCTGTCTTGCACAGTTTCCAATAACTGTCACCGGCAGGACGGGAACTGGCAGGCACGACATGGGGTCATGTGACACAATGCTTGCATCTTCCTCTGTGATGCACGCAGGCAAGGCACACCTTATAATGCACCACTCAAACATCTCTGCAGTGACTGGGACCTGCCTCTAGGCTCTGCAGAGCACACCTGCAATGACAGGTTATAGACAGACCATACCTTTCAGGCACATACCTGGACCGGCACACCCACAGCTGAGGGGTTCCCATATCCCACTATGTTTTGCACACATCCTGACAAGTTACTTAGCACAATGCATCAGAGGTGCTCCATGTGCAACTAACTGTGTCCGGGACCGCTATACACATTGTAACAAGCTACACAGTCAACATCATACCCCACGGTTAACATACCGTCTTTGTTGGTATATTGGACAGTGGGCCTCAGACAGCTACAACTGATGTGTGACTGACACTACCCCACACTTCACTGGGATAGCCACTCATGTACCGACACATCCATGAGTCATAACCTCCGCTCTGCAGGATCAACCCATACACACCACCTCCAAGACCTACATTAACCTTGGCATGAACACTACCACCATGTGACTGGTGTTACACACCTGGGGTTATCCCCTCATTGGTGGATTCCGAACATATGCTAATAAACCTTGTTAGCCACATCCCGGCACCACACCCAGCACAGCATACACAGTACATGAGTACTACAACACCTACTACAGACATCTGCTGACAGCGGTTGTTAACGTCATGACACTCGTGCAGATGGACAATGCACATACAAATGCTGACACATACCCCAGTGCACTTCATTAGCATGTACACAACTGCATGGATCATGCTATTCCACACAGAGCCATGATGGTACACACCAGATAACAGACGCCACTCTGGTGGTCATGTTCCATGGACATATGATGTACAACAACAGGTGTAGGCTGTTGCACAGTGGTGTACATTCCCATGTGTGGGGTGGCTCACTGGTCAGCCGTGGTGGGGCCACAGGGTCCCTCACCACATACTCCAAGACTAGCTACATAAACATGACTGCCACACATTCCGGGGTGTACCACCAGGCATTACGGTGGTATGTCAGTAGTCGATGGCAACACCCACATCTCCTGTCACATACAACAGTCACTTAGGAACATTACAGACCCAGGTGATGTTGGCAACATGCTGGAGGATGGATTCAATGCTAACATTACACCCTCTCACTCACTACAGGGCCACAATCCATACATGAACATTGTGGTGTCCCTGTGATCACACCTACACAGTACTGACCTACACTCTATATGTCCTGGGACACTGGCCCTATGTCACCTTCCAACATCTCAGGCTGTGATGTCCACCAACCTCTGAATTACATGTCTCCCCACTAGGCCACCATATTCAGTAATAGCCTTGTTTCAGACATTGTAGCCCCTGAATGGCACACAGCAGCATTTATCACACTACACACAGGTGGCATCACAATGCACGAGTGGGACTATAGTCCTACACACCTGACTGGACTGTTCTGCATGGCTATGGGGCACATCATCAAGGACGTCATTAACAGAGACATTGTTGGGCTCCCGTCCTTTGCTGCCACCCGGGTTGGGCTAGTTAGGGCCAGAGCATGGCCCCTACACATGGTGGACTCCTTTCATACAGTTACCAGGGCAGTTGCTGATGGTATGGGAGTCCACACATCCTACATTGTCCTCTCATTGCCTTTCAGCACCATTCCCCATTCTGGTATTGACAACATACATATCCACCTGCACATTGTACCCTGTGTCTCAGGATGTTATGATATGTGGCTCATGGACAGGACACACACAGTGAGGCCAGCATACCATAGTACCTACTACATGTCAGGTACATTTGGCATACCACAGTCCTCAGTCATAGGGCCCCTCATGTTCAGTATATGCTTCCCTGCGGAACAGTCTAGCACAGGGGACTTTCCCTGCCTAGCTTTCAAACCCCTGCATACAAAGCACCACAATTGCTCCACCAGCTGATACTGACTCCATCTATACGGGTGTCGCTGTGACAGATACATAATATGACTATCATGGCATCAAGCTGCATGACACAAGGTGCATGCACATCACCTTTGCATTACACCATTCACCCACTGACTATCACATGGATGGTAGTCCCCTACATACATATCACATTGTACAGGTTTGCAGTACACACATATGTCGCACCCACTCCTGTGGTTACCGTATTGCCACTGTGGCGTGGATATCCTACGTGGCCACACCTATCTGTACTGGGTGTGTAGCTGGTACATAGGCACCCATTGTACCTCTGAACTCAAGACATCTACACACATTCAAGGGTACACCACCCCATTTAGGGTGTACCTTACACAACAGCTACAGCTTTACATGCCACAACATTAACACGCCATGACATTTACTGAGCTCCGACAGTTTAAACATGCGGCTGCACTACGGACACCACATCTGTACACGTTTGCATACTACATACTCAGGGGTGACCTCTGCTGATCAGACAGGTCCCATGTCCACAACATTATTAATGGATATACTCCTCATACGCAACATAAGCAGAGGCCACTGTGAGCAACATGCTCATGGATATGTGCACACACGCCACAATGAGTGGGATGTGCTTGTGGGTTACATTCCCAAACCGGACACTCACCATGCTTTAGAACATAAGTCCTATGTACATCACGCAGGGACACTCAGTAGCACTGTTCGTGTGATACCTCCCTTGGTGGTTGGGAGACACATGTAGGCCTGGGATCACTGCAGTGGCTGTACTGTGCAGAGGTGCAGGTGACACATGGCTCTGATGTTCACAGGACACTACTCTAGAGATGTGCCACTAGTGTGAACACTGTAGTTGTGCTTACACATGGACTTGCCAGACTGCATAGTACCCCACTATGCACCTGTGAAGCTATTACATGTCCTTTGTACATGGTTACTTGGTAGCCCTTCCATTTAGATTAGCTATCATGCTATTACAATGTCCCATGCCTACAAGCCATATGTATCCTGTTATTGTACATACCAACAGACGATACCTGTGGTATGCATGATATGCCTGTTATGCTGTGTAGAATATCTGTCATATCTACCTATAATACTATACATTACACATATTTCACATAGTATCCCATAATGCAAAGCATACTTGCACAGCGGGACCACCTTAGATATGTCATTAATGTTATATGCCCATACACATGCATGCTGTGACAGTATATCAACATATACTATCCCCTGCTATGGCACGTCCTTGTTGGACATACCCTACCACTGACAGCGGGTTGTATGGAATTGTTCTGTTTAACGCCCTCATGTAGCATCCCTTGTGGTGTCTGTGCTGTGTACCTTGTGTCCCACTGCTGGACGCACAGTTTCTACAAGCGTTAGTATGCTCAGCAAGACATTACTACATAAATACCTTTCCCCACTTTATGCATTGCGGACACGTTTAATTAATGCAAACCAGGCTATACATACAGTACAACTAATTAATACAGATCATGCTATACATAACCTTACATATCGGGCATTCTACATACCTTGTTGTCATTACAGCGTTTCGTTTCTATCTCTCTCACAGTGTTTCAACTGGTATTCGGTATGAGCATACGGTTTGAATGTCTGGCAAGTCATCCTTATATACGTCGATACCTGTAACATGTGGATTCATCCCGCCAATTGGTGTTCCTGAGTGACTAATTACTTGCATATCCGCTGTGCAGCTACTCCATTCGCCAATTACGCAGCAACAGTGGGGTATAATTGGATTCTCCACTTGGGCGTTGCCTATTTGCCCTACCTTCGGGGAGACGGTCTGTATTGTGTTTTGTTATGTGTAACTGCAACTGCTATGCATGGAGACAAGTATACTTTGGATTCATATCCCCCGTGGATTGTGTGTGACAGGTAGAGTATTTGGTTCAACATGTGGGTGTACCTGTCATCCCAATGTCTGATAACGGAGTATTGCAAACAAAACCTGTAACATGGCTGTTTGTTCCATTATACAATGCCTGCAATTTTGCATGACGCCTTTAATTGTGTCTCTCACATGGTATGTTGAGGGTTCTGCAGATGTGATTGACTGACTGGATGTTTGTGCTGCTATTACAGTCTGTATTGCTTTAGTTTCTAGTGTGGGGGATGTCGGTGGGTGTACGTAGCATATACAGGTTTGTGGGCCTTGCATTTCTACATAATCCGTATATATGTGTGTGTGGGCTCCGTCCCTAATTAGACAGCTAACAGTTAGTAGACCTATGTTACGGGATTGTACATTGGGCTGTTGTTAATTGGTTTCTATATCATCTGCAGGAAAGCTTGCTACTTGTATACCTCCGTAATTGCAGCGATATATCAAGGGATATGTGTAAGTGACAGCTATCCCTTGTATTTCTGTCCCAGATATTTGCAGTCATTGTGGTTGTGTTGGTAAAAGAGCCTGTTTGCCATGGGTTGCCACCTTTTCATATGGTCATTGTTGGACACTTGCAGGACACACAGCAGTGTTTACAGGCCAACACGTAGCCACGGTCAGTACACAGGTTAGCACATACTTTTATCCTCAATACATACCTATTGTTGTGTGACTTTGGCTACTTATCATATTGCATGTAACATTTACGTTTCTTACATACAGGCATAACTATTAAATACGACTGTTACATTATATATGGGACATATTTATGTCCTACCATCTCGGGCATTTGCCCTTTGTACTGTTTTATGTCAGGACACACCTGCCCAGGGTGGGGCTGTCCCTCCTTCTGTGGGACAGGTAGTAACCGTATGCCTACGGCTAGCTATACCCACACCTACCGTACTGATCTGCCTCTGACTTGGCACTAACATACACATGTTGCGGACACACACACACATTACAGTCACACAGAGACACACACGGCACCCTCAACACACACTTACACAGACTACGGCACTCACAGACACAGTTGAACACAGTACCTACGTGGACCGCATCACCGGCAGCGGTGACTAACTGTCTCTTCATATCATCATACTATTACTCGCGCCTGTACTGTTCCGGTACTGTGTTCTATCGGTCTTTCAGCCTCATGGTTACGCATGTCGGTATGTTACACATTCCATGGTTGGCGGTATCCTATTTATTTGTACCTCCAAGGTGTTATGAATGTTGGTGAACTATCTATTATATTTGCAGATATCGCTGAATCCATCTATATCACCATATATCACTCTATTGCCCTTTCTATCTGTATTTTATATATATATGCATATGTGTGCATATATATATCTATATATATATATATATATATATATATATATATCTGGCGGGGAACGTGACAGGCACACAGCACCACCATATGCTGTAAGGCTCATGTACTGTTCAGGTGTTGGCATTCCGTGTTCCACAAGCTGTTGTGTTTACAATGTTTGAGGGCTGCCTATGTAGGAGTCACACATTGGGCCACCTATACATTACAATTTACAGGTGGTCATGTTTGTGTGCCATCCATTTTACTGTGTGTGCAGGTGGAGAGGTGTCAGTCCGTAGGGGCCTACACTGTCAGAGTATGTGCTACTATACGTTCCCTCTTTGCCAAGGTGTAGGCATATTGGGCACGCCTCCGTCTGCCTACTGGGGCTGGCACAGTGTGTTCATGGTCCGAATCCCTCTGTGCCTGTAATGGCCTTGGCAATTGCGGTGGGCTATGAGGGCCTTCACCATTTTGTCCCTGCTGCAGCTGCTTCCGCAGGATCATATTATGTAGCATGGCAGATACTATGACGATGTGGGCACACGTGCCTGGAGAGTACTGCAAGGCTCCACCAGATATATCCAAGCACCGGAACCGTGATTTCAGCATCCCGAACACACGCTCTATGATGATTCTGGTTTGTGCGTGTGCCTCATTATTGCGTTCTTGCATGGGTGTGTGTGCATTTCTGATGGGAGTCATCATCCACGGCTCCAGTGCATAGCCAGCATCCCCCACAAGATGGCCATGTGGGATGTCCCCCCTGACAAATACCTGATACAGCTGTGAGGCATGCCAGATATGGGAGTCATGGTAGCTTCCAGGGCTGCCAGTACACACATCCATGATAATGCCCTGGGCATTGCACACGACCTGGCAGTTGATGGAGTGGAATCCCTTGCAGTTTATGTAGTGCCTACCATGCTCACCGGGTGGTGACTTGATTTGTATGTGTGTGCAGTCTATCGCACCCAGTACCTCTGGGTAGTGTGCCACACTGTGGAAGTGGCGCATATTGCTGGCCAACTCCTCCTGAGTTCTGGGGAAGTATATCTGCTCATTGGCATGTGGTAACATGGCATCCAGGAACTGGTGTAGTACCCTGGATGCTGATGCCTGTGAGATACCCATTATATCTCCAGTTGGCCTTTGAAAGGTACCTGTAGCCAGTATTCACAGGCTTACACATACCTTCATGTCCACTGGGATGGGTTCCCCTCTGTTGTTTCTGGTTCTCAGGTGTGGACGGCACAGCTCCACTATTTGCTGTAAGATGTCCCTGTCCACCCTGTAACGCTCTACTATCTCCAGGTCATGTAGCCCCTGGTAGGTTACCCTTGGTCTGAACACTCTCCTTCTCCTCCAAGGCCTGTGGTGGTTGTCAGCATCATCCTCCACAACACCGTCAGTCTCTAACACATGCTGATGAATCACAGCTATAGCAGCTCCCAACATGTACATTTTAAAAGTTCCCCGTGTGTTTACACCTATGGTGCGGTGTTTGGGAATACACAGGTGTGTGTTGGGTGCTTTCACACTTTATTCTATTGTGCTGTGAACACCGATGATGTCATAGGGAGTGTATGTACGATCGTAGCTACAGGGTATCTTATGTGTTCTACTGCCGGAACTACTATTGTGGTGCCTTTGGTGTTGAATTACATTTGCCTGCCGTGGATTACCTCTTGACCTTCCCTTTACATTTCTGCACATTACACCTACCATTTTCTGGCGTGCATCCTGCAGCCTACTTTCATTTGTACTTTCCTGGACCTGGCGTATCTTGCGTTATGTGTGCTACTGCCGGTCTGCTGTCGGTTTGCTTTGCTCTGCTGTGTCAGGTCTCCTATCTTTGCAATCCAATACCTCCCCTCCTTTCTTTGCATTCCAATGCCTCCCCTATCCTGTTTTGCAGGTTTCTGCAAGCAGACTTGTCAGCTGCCGTCGATTGGCCTTCGTGGGTTGATTGGTGTTGATTGCTCATTAGTACTCCAATTACCCTACTTCCGCATTTCCTTCTTTTCTTCCCCTGCCCTTCCTGTTTCTGCTATTGTTTGCGGTGCGTGCATCCGATTACTGGGTTTCGGGCATGTTTTCCTCCCCGTACACATGCACTTTTGGGCACCATGTGTGCTCTCAGCTAAACGATTCTATACTTTCCTCCCCACCCCTGTCCTGCAGCTTTGCTTAGCAACGGACAGGCCAGATTTGCATTGCTCCAATGTGCTTACTGCTACGGTGGCACACCCCTCTGCTGATGTCATGTATCTCCTCTGAGCCACTCCTCGGTGTTATACTGCTGCGCCGTATGGTACAACCTTCATCCGGCGGGACATTTGCGATTCAGTATTATCTGCCTCATTTGCATGGCATTGACTACTAATTCATAGTTACCGCGCCAAACACTATCGCAGGCCCTTAGCAACCCTTGCACCTTGGTTGTGGTGTTCCATGCCTACCATTGTGTATTATGCTGTAAACCTGATTTCTATTACATTGTGATTTTCTGACATTTTTATATTATTTCTTTATGTTACAGCTTCCGCACACATGCCCTGCGGTTGTGCTGTGCGTTACTGTGGACATGAAATTAAATGTTGTTATTTACATGTTGTGCATCTTTTCTTATGCCATTGGCTGTGTATTTCGCCATTGGCATATGTTAACGTTGTGATACCTGGGTCTGGCCCTCTTCCATAGCTCCGATGTTCTGTTTGGGAAAATGTAAACTGTGTTTTTTGGTTTACATTTCTGTGGGCTTACGCTACGCCTGCACCACTTCATGAATCGCTATATGCCTTCATTTGCATGATGTGACACTGCACATGGGGTGATTAGCATACCTAAGCCGGGGGCTGCGCAGTCCTGGTGTACGCCGGTAGTGCACGTGGAATTGGATCGTACCTGAATCGCTCGATGGCCATATTTGGCATTATACCGCCTACGCTATGCCTGCGCCTGGCGCAAGCTTCATGAATCCCGGGGAATATAATTCAAAACCACAGGAAAGAAACAACACGTATTCTACTTTTTTATATTTTTTGAGTTGCATTATTAAAAATTAAGATAGACCCGAGGGGTGGAGATTTTAAAGCATTTTTATCTTATAAAGAATTGTGGTGGCAATTATTTACAGATGCATCCACACCCCCGGGTCTAAATGATTTTGTATCTATTAAACCACTGCTTAATATGAATAGATTATAAAATTTTAATGATTTTATTGAATATAAATATATATTTTTACACTAAGGTTTATATGTTTAGAGTATGCTATTATATAGAATATTGTTTTTTAATTATTAGCATGAATAGGTATTAGTGAGGTGATTGGTTGTGTATCTGTGACTTTAAATGTAGCCAAAGACAAGAGCAGTTGAGTTGAAATACCTTTATAACAAACGACAAAGCTTTCAGGTTCAAAAACCCTTTCTCAATGTTTACAATAGGTATAAGGTAACACCCATTTTTATACATACTAACTAGATCATATGACCTGCAGCCATCATCACATGTCCAGGAAATTATACAATATAAAATGTTCTTAAAAATAATATTTTCATGTTTGATAACAAGATATACTTGCAAGAAACAGGTGTGGCAATGGGCACACCTGTAGCTAACACATACGCCAACCTTGTTTTACATCAATGGGAAATGGTGAATATATATGTAGGAGAGAAGTATATTAATGAACATGTAATATATTACCAAAGGTTTGTAGATGACTGCTTTCTCCTTTGGAAAGGGAACCATAATGATTTAATGAACTATGTCACGTTTTTAAATAACACCACTACCTATTTGAATTTCAAAATGGAAGCATCTCAAACTTGTATAAATTTCCTAGATGTGTCTATTAAGAAACTTGACAATCATATTAATACCTCTGTTTTCAAAAAAGAAGTAGCGTCGGGTAGGTACTTACATGCTAGTAGCATGCACGCACATGTATTTAGGGGTATAGTAAAGGCACAAATGGCTAGAATCAGTAGATTGAATTCAGATCAAGATATGTTTATGAAACAATTAAATGAAACCCAAGAAGAGCTTAGGGTTAGTGGTTACCCCATGCATCTATTGGAGGAAACTAAAGAATACATTATATCAAATAGAGAAAGCTTATATGAACCTACCTTTAGGAGAGAATCAACAAGGGCACTTGAAAATACTAATACATCTATGCCTAATAACAAGCTGAGATTCATAACATCTTTTAACTTATATACGAATAAAATAAATAAGATAATATTCAGATACTGGAGGGTACTAATGGCACAAGAGGATATAAAACTAGTTGTTGGAGAAAAACCTTATTTTAGTTATAAAAACATGCGAACTTTAAAAAACATTCTTGGCTATAAGGATTTCTATGATTGGAAGCTAAGAAAAATAGTAGCAGCTAAGCATGGTACATTTGCTTGCTGCAACTGTAGTTGTTGTAACGATTTATTAAAAGTAGTGATACACATGAAGTGGACATGTTTAAACATCCTATGACAGGAAAAGAATATAGGTTCTTTGGATATGCCACCTGCACAACTAGTAGTGTTGTGTACATAGCTACATGTCAAGTTTGTCCTTGTTTCTATGTGGGTAAAACCACTAGAAAGCTCAAAGAACGAATAACGGAGCACAAGTCCAATATTAGGCTTTCTAATGAGAACAATGCGTTGTATAAGCATATACTTGACAAGGGCACTTCACATTGTTTTAAATTTCAAGTTATAGACTGTGTTAGTGCATCACCCAGGGGAGGGGACCTATCTAATTCCTTGGATCTGAGGGAATATGAATGGATAATTAGATTGTCGGCTGATATATACCCTGGTATAAATGCATCTGTATCCCTAAAACCTGTATTGCAAAGAATACAACAGACAAGGTTAAAGTAATTTTAAAAAATTTTTTAATTTTACTTTATAACTTATTAATAAATTAAAGGTATGCTTAAATTGCACAATTTTTATTATTATTTTTATTTTTATTTTTATTGATATATTATGAAAGTTACTAACATTTAATATTCAGTACACTTTTTCATTGAGATATATATGCTTTGTATGTTTATGCTCAAGTTTTTGTATATATAATTGATGTTATTATAACCTGTTTAGCACTTAGTGTTTTACATTTTATATTGTATAATTTCCTGGACATGTGATGATGGCTGCAGGTCATATGATCTAGTTAGTATGTATAAAAATGGGTGTTACCTTATACCTATTGTAAACATTGAGAAAGGGTTTTTGAACCTGAAAGCTTTGTCGTTTGTTATAAAGGTATTTCAACTCAACTGCTCTTGTCTTTGGATTTATTGCTTGATACCAGTGCTTTGCTGCACTTTAAATGTAGCCACATATTTGGCGCCAAAAAGTTATTTACAATGTAACTGTTTTCTAGGCAATTATTAGTTCTGATGAAGCCCATAATTCAAGCAGGTGAAAGCGCTTAACTTGGATCTAATAGTAATTTTCAAGTTGATTTTGTTGTTTTTATTAAATTCGAGTTATCAGCACCTTTTGGATTACTGCCTTATTTTCAAAATATCTGGTGGATAATTCACTCAGTGTCTCAAGACTACACAGCGTTTGGTAGAGCTATTTTTTCTGTGTACTGTGTGACTTTGATCAAGTTGTTTAACCAGATTGAGGTCCTGGGATGACCCTCACATGGGACACTTTTTCCACTGTTTATACCTGGTGTAACAAATAGATAACATAAAGTGAAATACCATCACTGGTAGAGTTTTTGGTAGAATGTAGAACAGAAGCTTTTGTTAAAAAAAGGATAATTAATAGGGCATACAAAATATTGCATGAAAACTATAAGAATCAATCAGACGAGGTTAGAAAGGATTGGAAAGGGAGACTGGATAAGCAATTCACCTAGAAACAATGGGAGGATATATGTATGGCTCCCAAATATGCAACTTAGTCTAGATTTTGGTTCTTTGCTTGTATGTGTTTGCATAGGTATTTTTATACCCCAATCAGACTCAAAAGAATTGTTGCTCAGGTAGATTGCAAATGTTGCAGGTGTAATTGGGAAGAAAGAGGTAATTGGGAGCATATTTCTTGAGAATGTAATGAGTTGGCAGACTTTAAAAATTCCCTGCAGACTAATCTGTCAGACATTTTGGATGAGCAAATTGGTGTAACTAAGTAAATATTTTTTGAGCTGTAATACAGAATGGGAATTGACTAGACATACATAATAAGACCTTGCTGAGTTTAATTCTGCTGGCTGCCAAAAAAAAGCAATTACTAGAAAATGGAAATCAAAGTTTAAACCAACTGTACTAGAAGTAGTGAATGTAGTAAAGATAGAAGAAGTGGAAGTGGGATCTTTAGAAAAGGCTAAAGGCAAATTACATAGAAAAATTGAGAATTGTGGTAACAATACATGTAGAATAATGATTTGGAGGGGTAATGAGGTTTAAGTGAAGGTAGGAAATGAATGAGCTATGTAATGTTGGACTGACTATGACTGTATAGAAATTTAGGGTCTATATTACGTGATCAAACAGTGAAATGTTCGAACACGTAATAATTGACCCCTAAATATCAAACCGTTGGAATGTCGAACAGTTCAATGGAGATCTCCGTACAGTGTGGACATGGAAGTTTTCCATTGTCTGCACTGTAGTGCGATCTCGGAGTTGGTTTATTTAAGTAGCGGGTGTGGGCGCGTGCAGGGGGGCTTGCCCCTCTGCTTAGAGCATTTTTATGGTTTGTTTGAGTATTTTTTATGTTTATTTTTTGCCATTCGATATTACGGCATTTCAATATTTAGGGGTCGATTATTACGTGTTCGAACATTTCACTTTTCGATCACGTAATATAGATGCAAAATGTATATGTGATATATAATGTTTGCAACTGAAAATATGTCCATATAGTTTGTTTTCATTTATATAAATGTATGATTGCCTACGTCATAAGTGGTAATTCAATAAAGATGTTTCTTGTTAAAAAAAAAATTAAAATGTGCTCATTTTTGGGGCATTTATCCCTCTGTTACTTTTGGATTTATCCAGAATTCTTCAGCAAAGATGTGAATAGGTATTGTGCACTATTTCTTGTTAAAGCTGTGGCTTTCTGGCAAATTGTTATGGATTGCCATCACCAAATAATGACAGGCATATGGTTTTTAAACTTTGTATCCTTCAGGAAATGCTTGCTGATGCAAACTTGTTATTCTAGCAACTTTCTAAGTATATAAGAGAACTATTTAAATATGTTCTTGATTTTAGGAGTCCATCCTCTTATTCTTGATTTAAGAAGTTGGGAGGGCATAGGGATGCCATGGGTCATGCTGTATGGTTCTGTAGGCTGAGATACATTTCTGATACATTACTTATGGATTTCTTCGCTTACTTTATCTCAAACAAATATCTAAGATGTACAGTCATACAATGGGATGTACCTATTCATCACATTTGTGTGTGTATGTTTGTGTGTGTGTGTGGGGGGGGGTGTGGAGGTGTGCATGTGTGTGTGTGTGTGTGTGTGTGTGTGTGTGTTTGTGTGTGTGTGTATGTGGTGTGCATGCAGGCACTTGCTTTAGTGCATGCAGAAGGTATAGTTCCAAAATCTCCACAATTTTTTTCTCATATTTGTGGACTATTCCCTGAACAAAATTGTGTTTTTCTGACAAAGTGTTGTTGATTGCAGTCACTAAATAATGATAAATGTGAGTTTCAGACTTCATATTCTGCAGAAAGTGCTTGCTAACACAAAACCTGCTAATCCATATAAGATAGATATTTAACATCTTTTGATGTTAGGTCTTTGTCTCTGGCTCTAATCCTTGAGCACAGAGGTTGAGAATAAATGGGGGATTCATGGGTTGCACTGCATGGTTCTCACATTCGTGAGCTGAAATCCATTTTTAGATCATTATTTATGCGTTTTTTCATTCATTTGATTGCACGCTAAATGGGAACATCTTCATATGAGCAATGGTTTTTGGGTAATACCCTTGATTTCCTTGTTTTGTTGACTATTGATAGTGTTTACTATTTAGCTGTGAATAAACTGGACAATATGAAGTCTACAGCTGTAATATAAATATTATAACTCTGAATACATTTTAATTTAGCTTTTTTGTGTGAAATGTACTATGTTGGTCTACAACAGGGTTTGTCTAGTATTTAGTACATAACAGTATAGCTATAAGCTGTTAATGAGCTGCTTCATGTAGTGCATAGTTTGATTATTTCAGCCTTCCTTCATTTACTGTGTGAATCTGGGCAAGTCATGTCACTAATTAATGCTGCTGGTATACCCCAGGAAAAAGGGTACTTGTGTCCACTGGGCTGTCTAAGCTTATTAGCAAATGCATTACACATTGTCTCTGAATCCTTGCCCCATTCACATAGCTACTAATTAGTGATTTAGTAAATACCATTTAACTATGAATCCTAGCACATCTACTGTAGTTTAATGGTTTACAAAATACACTTTCAATAAATGTGAGTTTCAGGAGTTTCAGGAGAAGATAAATTTTACTGTTGCTCATGATACTTCTGTAATGTGATGTTTGAGGATAGCACAGTGGTGCAGCAGTTGCCTTGTTACCCCACAGCAAGAGGTTCTCCAGTTCGATTCTCAGCAGGGGTGCCTTCTGTCCAGAGTCTGCATGTCCTCCCTGTATTTATTTGGGTTTCCTCCGGGTGCTCTGTTTTCCTCCCACATTACAAAGACAT
This sequence comes from Protopterus annectens, assembly GCF_019279795.1. Taxonomy (NCBI): domain Eukaryota; kingdom Metazoa; phylum Chordata; order Ceratodontiformes; family Protopteridae; genus Protopterus; species Protopterus annectens. The sequence continues at coordinate 709,283,570 of NC_056733.1, read as the reverse complement.
GCATCTGGAGCATTTCTCCCTGGGCATCCACTGAAAATTGGCTTTATTCCAAGTCGGACTTTCCCAGTAAACAAATGTTAAATAAAATACAATTTTTTGTTTTGTTTAGCCAACGGCTGTCAATGATTGTGCTATAAAAGTTTAAATATACTTTTTAAATTAAATCTGAATCCCTATGCTCAGTGTAAAAGTAAAGGAGACAATAGTATTCACACTGGTAGGTTTTAACAATGTTTTATGGTAACTGGGGAGAGTCAGCTATGTAACGTGATACTGGTATAGCTGGTGGGGGGGGCAGCCTGGCCCATTACCTTGCTTAGGCCCCCCCTTTGATCATAATCCAGCTCTGCTTGTTTGTGTTGTGAAGAATGATTTGGTGTAATCATTGTGTAGAATGAACTTCAAATGTGTTGCTTCCATTGTATAGAATGAACAAACTTCATCTTGCATTTTATAGAACAAACTCCAACTTTCTTGTTTGCACAGTACAAGCATACCTTTTAACTTAAAGGCAGAATAAACACCATTGCATATCTACATAACAAAAATCATTTTCTGTTCCCACTTCCCATATATTTCAGTAAATGTCAGAAATGCATCAATCTGGAGCTCCGCAATTGTACTAAGACAGTTTCTTACTATGAGGTTTTACAAATGCCTCTGCTACTTTATGTCCATGTCCTGTGTGTGGCAGTCATTAGTAAAAAAAAAAAAAACTGCAAAGCTTCTTAGTCTGGCATTTAACATTTTGTTTTAAAAGTACAAATCAGTCATTCTTCAACTCATAGGTTCGCACATTCAGTGTCTTAGTTTACTAGGAGAAGAAGAAGATTCACATCCAGCAGGTATAATCTGGACAGTAATTGCAATGATAAGCAGCTGAAATGGTTGAAAGAAAGCATCTTTGTATGGACTCAGGTGGTCAAGGGTGCATGGATATCAGTTATGTAATTTCTTTCCAGAAGTGTATTTGTAACATATACTTCTTCTGAGAGACCTGTTATGTTTGATCCATCATGCAGTGCCAATGGAAGGATTATGACATCTTGCTAAAACGTATCGCCACCTGGAGTTGGAACTTCAACTAATTTTAATATTTCACAATTGTCATTGTCAAACCATCTGTATAATAGTATACAGTGATTGTGGAAGTATTAAGATAAAAGCACAGCTGGAGTAGCTATCGAACTATAAACTTTAGTTATAGTATAATTAAATGTAAATGTTGATTTGAAATGTAACTCAGAAGGCAATCAGTTCTGTAAATGTTGTTTTGAAATGTTATTTCCTCTTGCCATGGTCATATTGAAAATGTTGTTTGGACAAGTTCACTTAATTATTTAATGAAGTTAAATGAATCAGTCAGTAACTAACTAAATAAATATACAAACACATGGCAGCTGCATATCAAAAACCTACAATGACGTAGCAAGAAAACTTTTTTTTCTTTTTTTATGGCTTATCTATGTCCTAACAAGGGAGGGGTAAAGGGGTGTGTGTCAGGGAATGTGATTGGCAAGTGCTCATCGTGTGGGAGTGCCGTATTGGTGTTGGTAAATGAATGCTCTGATCGATAAGTGCTCATAGTGTGGAAGTGTCATATTGGTGCTGGTAAATGAATGCTGATACTGCATTTGCAACATAGCTGATGAGCTGAAGTGCTTAGAATAAGGTAAGTGTGTGCTGCAGGAGTGAATATTTGCTCAGCTTTGATGAGAAGATCTCCTTTGTTTTCCTCAACTTTGAGTTGAGAGTGGTGCTAGTGTGCGTAACTGCAGATCCTACACAACTTAGCTATGATTCTGATCTCAAACACGATAAGATATGGCAAATGTGTTGTCTGTTCATTTTGAAGTCCTTAATCTGAAATCTACCAACACCATTGCTTCTATCTTCTTTATAATGTTGTAGAATCTCCAAGATGGCTGGTATAGTCTTGCATGCACTTTTACGTAATCACTGTAAAATTGTAGCTCTCTGTTATACTGCTACTTTTATTTTATTTATTATTTTATTTATTGACATTTGTTAACCGGGTTAGTCCAAATGAGCCAGGGGCCCATTTTCAATGGAGACCCGAGGAGAAAAGATATAATCAACAGATAACATAAGTCTACTAGCAAGTAATAATAGTAAGTAATTAGCAAGTAATAGTAATAGTATGACATAACATAAGTCTATTAACAGGTAACAAATCTATAAATATTAAATATTAAAAATGACGGAGTATGAATTTGAGTGGGATATCATGCATGAGGTCACTCCAATGTACAAAGAGTTAATAGTAATACAAGAACCTTTTTTTTTTTTTGGTGCATTTAAAAAAATAGGAAAAAGAGGGAAAAGTAACAGAAGGTGCAGGGTATATAAGGAAAATGAAATTATGTAGATAAGAAGGGAGAATAAGTCAAGTGGGGGGTTGACAAGGGCAGGACCACGTATTTTGTAGATAAAGTTTAAGTTCTTGTTTGAACAGGTATTTCTTATATTGAGAGGGAGTAAGTTCCAAGCATGGGCTATGGAGTATTTATAAAGGGACTTTCCAATGTTTTTATTGGGTTTGTATATGTCAAGGAGGTGTTTGCTCATAGTACGGAGGTGACGCTGGGGATTATAGTAGGACAGTAGATTAAAGATGGAGGGCAGAAAGAGGGATCATTCAGCATAGAGTGTGCAGTATGTAGTTGAGAAAGAAGTAATTGTTGAGGGAATTCAGGCCATTGGAGTGTCTTAAGGGTGAGGCAGTGATGGGATTTGTATGGAAGATTAAAGGCAAATCTGGCTATTTTGTTATATGTTTGCTCTAGTTTGGAGAGAAGAGATGTTTGAACATTAGTAAGGATGGGGGCAGCATAAAAAATACAGGGTAGAAGGAGTGACTGAGCTAGGGAGGGTTTGGAGGAGAGTATAAGACATTTTTGGTTACAATAGAGAAGACCAAGTTTCTGGTGGGTTGTTTTTATACGTTGTTAGATATGTATATCGAATTTTAGTTCATCATCAATGATTACTCCAAATAGTTTGGTATGGGGTTCAGGTTTGATAGTGGTGTTATTGAGGGAGGTGATAGAGAAAGAGGGTTTGTGCAGAGCAAGCGTTTTAGGAAGGAAGAGAAGGAGTTTCATTTTTTTTTTTGGATTTAGTATGAGTTGATTATCAGAAAGCCAGGTTTTGACAGAGGAGAAAGTGTGTTGAGTGAGAGCTTGAAGTTCAGGAATGCTGTGGGCAGAGGTGATGAGAGTGTGAATATCAGCATATTGTAGAAGTGTTGACAGGTTAGTAGCAGAGTGAAGTTTGTTAGTGAAAATATTGAACAGGAGGGGGCCAAGGATAGATCCTTGAGGGATGCCATTGTTTAATGGGAGGAAAGGATAGAGGACAGTTTGCCATTGAATGGACTGCTGCCTGATGGAAAGGTAGCTAAAAAAACAGTTAACAGAGGAGGTAGAGAGATGAAGGCCAGAAAGTTTAGTTAGAAGTTTGGAATGGGAGACTGTATCAAAGGCCTTAGACAGATTGAGGAATAAACAGGAGACATGCAAGTTATTGTCGCGGGCTTCGGCTACCGTTTGGGTGAAAGATAGTAATGCAGTGGCTATACTATGGTGGGGTCTAAAGCCATGTTGGGTGGGAGTTTTAAGGTTGTCAAGAATGTGTTTGAGTAACTGAGTATGGATGCACTTTTCCAGGATTTTGGATGGGGGGACAGGATAGCAATGGGTCTGAAGTTTGAAGGATCAGTAGAGTTTCCACCTTTGTGGAGAGGGACTGTATAAAAGGATTTCCATATGTCTGGGGCATGGGCTTCAGAAATGGAACAATTGGTAACTATAGAGACAGGGTATGCAATAGACTGTGCAGCAACTTTAAGAAAGTAGGGTGGGGTAGTTGGTCAACAGAGGGAGGAGCAAAGTTTAAATTTATTTAGGAGAGATTTAATAATGGAAGTGGTAACTGGCTGGAAAGTGAAAGCATTGGGGAGGTTTTCTCTTATGGGATGATGGAGGGGTTGAGTTAGAAGTACTACTTTGTGTAAGTTTTTGGATTCTTTCTATGAAATAGTTGCTAAGGAGACTGGCAGTTTCAGTAGCAGTGTTGTGTGGGAAGGGATTGGGAGTAGATGGGTTGCCAGGATGAAGGAGGTTATTGATGGTAGTCCAGAATTTCTTTGGATTTTTATGTGGGCTACATCGGCTAGAGCAGAAGAAAGCTTTCTTATCTTTGTTGACTAGTTTTTTGGTCATTTTTCTGAGCTCTTTGTATCTTTGAAGAAGGAGAGAGGATTTGTTTTTAAGCCAGGTGTTCCAGGCACCATCTCTTTTTGTGCATAATGGAGCAGGTTTGTTTTGTGAGCCAGGAAGCAAAGTTGGATTTAATTCTAATTTTTCTAGAAGGGGAAATTGAGTTCAGTATTTATTTATTTATTTTATTTTATTTATTTATCATTTGTTGACCGGGAAAGTCCGACTAGGTTCCACAGAGCCTGTTTTCAGTGGAGGCCCGGGGAGAGATGCTCCAGACGCATGTCTTTAGAATGTGGGAGGAAACCGGAGTACCCGGAGAAAACCCATGCAAATGCAAGGAGAACATGCAAACTCCACACAGAAGGCACCCCAACCAAGAATCGAACCAAAGAACCTCTTGCTGTGAGGCGACAACGTTATCCGCTGCACCACTGCGCCACCCAGTATGTCAAGGAAAATTTTATTGAAGGATTCTACTGCCTCATTGAGAGGGAGGTGATATAGGAAGAACCATTTAATGCTAGAAAGTTTGGAATTAAATGTATCTGGGTCAAAGTGGGTAAGGTTTTGACATACTCTGTATGTATGACCTTTTGGTGAATGTTGGGTGAATCTATGAATATAGGTAGGGGAGTGGTCACTTAGGGAGTTAGCAAGTAAGCCAGGGTTGTGATAATGGGTAGGATGTGAGGTAAGGATCCAGTCAAGGATAGGTCCGGGTAAGGAGTTTTTGTTAGTTTGAGTAGGGGTGGATATGTGTTGGTGAAATCCATGAAGGTTGAGACTGCGAGTTGGGGATGAGGTAGACAGTTTAGACCAGTCTATGTTAAAATCGCTGAGTATAATGGTTTTGTAAGGGACATATTGAGTGGGCCAGGAGAGAAAGTGCTCTAGGATAGAAGTATTATTACTGGGGGGTATGTATATAGAGATGAAGGCAAATCTTTTGTGAGGGTTAAGATGACAGTTTACGATAAGAATTTCTGCAGGTGTAAAGCTAGGAACAGAGATAGAGAGTGGGGAAAGGTTAAATTGATCTGATACTTTTCTAGCATCATTGCTTTTTGTCTTTGTATAAAATAAACATTTGCCACAAATGAAAACATTAGCTATCAAAAAATGTAATGCTAGCAGCCAGGATCCAAGGATTCACCACTCCATATTCCACACAAACCAGTTTATAACAGAAACCACATACAAAGAACATAGATTAAATGCTTTTGCCCTAATAAAAAACAAGACTTCATCAGAATTATTTTTTTCACGTTCATACCCTTCTACAGGCTCTAATTGGAATCTATTGATCACTTATGCAGCTCATCAAACAAACAATAGGAAAGAATAGTTTGAATTATGTATAAGAGACACTATAAAAACACAATGAAAATGGATATAAGAACTTAAAATTGTTTGTACATAAAAAGAAGTGTTAAAAACTTAAAAATATATTAAACAAATATTTAAAAATATTTGAAGATATGTAAAATCCAAATCAATTTATAATCTGTCAGATCTCATAATCAACAGTGATTGTATTGAAATGTTTTCACTGATGCCAAAATATTGGGATGCATGCACCCTAAGTTGCCATTTAACTTTTTCAGATTCTAAAATCACTTTCATGTCACCTCCTCTAGGATTAACCTTTACTTATTCCAAAATGGCAAACTGGAACTTCTTATAGTGTAGACAATCTTCTGAATGCTTACATAATGCATTGTTTTCATTTTGTTTGCTGATATCATAATTCTGCTCGTCCATCTGTTTATGGAGATGTCTGTCCATTTTACCTACATAAAAGGCCAGGCATCCAGAGCACTTAGCAAAATAAACCACAAATTTGGCAAGGCAGTTTCCTTTCATAAAATCACTGGAGAATGCATACCACTCTCTAAAATCAAAGAAATTTCCTCTAAAATGCAGGACCACTGAGGACAAGCTCCACACTTAACAGTTCCCATTTCTGAGTTGTCCAATGACTCATATGGGATGAACCCTGCTCAAAACATTCCTTTAAATTCCTTCCTGTCTTGTACATAAGTAATGGTTCAGGTCCTAATAAATGATATATAGGAGGGTTACTCTTCAAAATATTCCAATTTCTTCTCACTAGTCCCTTAATAAGAATGGCGCAGTGGTGGAGCAGTAGTGTTGTCACCTCACAACAAGAGGTTCCCTGGTTCGATTCTTGGCTGGGGTGCCTTCCTGTCTGGAGTCTACATGCCCTCCTGGCATTTATGTGAGTTTCTTCCAGGTGCTCCAGTTTTCTCCCATGTTACAAAGACATGCGTCTGGAGCATTTCTCCCTGGTCCCTGCTGAAAATTGGCTTTGTTCCAACTCAGACTTTTCTGGTAAACAAATAATAAATAAATAAAATTTCTTCTGCATGAGGACTAAAGCCCTTTCATCATTTTTTTCTAAAAGGGGATGATGTCTTGCTCCAGTCCTAACCCTAATAAAGGTTTGTACATTTTCCCCCACTGTGCCTGGACATATCTTCTTATGTCATTTACTAAACATGAGGGTAGCCTCTAGCTAAAAACATATTGACAACCATATCCAACTCAATACAAAGATCCTTCAAATGTGATGTCATTCTTGCTAAATGAATGCATTGCTCCTTAACTAAACTTCTCTTTTGACTACGGGGATGACAACTCAAAAAATCCAAACAGAAATCACTAAATGTAGATGTCCTATAAATTATAGATTTAAACCCATTCTCAGTGTGCATAATTAGTGTGTACAAATAGCATATTTTATTCATGTTGTAATTATAGGTGAACGTCAAAAGGCTGGAAGAACTATTGAGGTAATCAATAAATACAAGGATAGACAGTTTGGGTCCATTTCAGAGGATAAAAATGAAAGCATTTAATCTATGTCCTTTGTATGCGCTATCTCTAATAAACTGGTTTGTGAGGGATACGGAGTGGTGAATCCTTGGATCCTGGCTGCTAGCATTACATTTTTTGATAGGTACTGAGTCATTGTAATAACTACACTTGTGTGGTTCATAGTTACTAATAAAATCATACAAATTCTGTACAATGGGAAGAACTCATCAGTCATCTGAATATTTCTAACACTGTCCACAACAGAAAGAGTAAACCTATGTCTGTAGTAGTGTACAAGGCAGCAACCAAACTTTTTCTCAAAACTGAGTTTGAAATCAAAATGCCCCACAATCTGTATATGGTTGATTATATTATATTTATGTCAAATATTACAGAATCATAGGTAAACACTACTCTAGCTGTCTTTGTGGGCCATTTTAACCCTAGCCAGTCTCTCTTTCTTGTGCTTGAAACAACCTGTCCTATTTGGTTATAGAATGGCCTTACCCATTCCACGGTTGATAATATATGTGTGTGTGTGTGTGTGTGTGTGTGTGTGTGTGTGTGTGTGTGTGTGTGTGTGTGTGTGTGTGTGTGTGTGTGTGCGTGTGTGTGTCTTACCCTAATGTGAATAACTGGGATCATACCATAGAAAATTGGAGGGGGCCCACTCCTGGGATAACTGGGATCATACCATAGGTAATTGGAGGGGACCCATTCCTGGGATAAAGTATTTAGTTGCTGCCTCTGTCCATGAATAGTACAGGGGGTATTCCTGGGGTAAATGTTCTGTTTCCCATCCATAGGTATAAGATGTGCTTGAATATGGATGGGGGTGAAATTTTTTTATGTAAATGGGACAGAGGAGTAGTATTCGAGATATACCTGTCCCTCCAAACCATTATGTTGATGTTGCCAAGGAAGGTTAGATCCCTAGACTGAGTATTTGTGATGCCATTTGAGCTGCTGATGTCCAGTAAATCTATTAGTAATGGGTCTGAGAATGCCTTTTATGCCAGACACAGGTCACCTCATCAGTCTGTAGGATGCGAAGTGTGGTGACAGGACTTTGAGTTGGTACATGTAGGTCATGCTGTTTAGGCCTTCATCCTTTTAGTAAAGTATCTCTGTGGGTGCTCCAGTTGTTGTGTGTGTCTGTATGGATACGTGCCAAAAGGGGCATTATATTCAATGATTAGCCTAATGTTAGAAGAGTGAAGGGGACAATGACATTTGGATCTAGGCACAATCCCTTTGTTTATAAGATGTGTAATATAGAAGGACTTTCTTACAATAATGGACACATGTTGGTCAAAAGTTAGGTCACCGATCGTATAAGCTGGACAGCATTGGATGGTGCAGTGGTGCAGTGGTAGCATTATCACCTCACAGCAAGAGGTTCTCCAGTTTGATTCTCAGCTGGGGTGCCTTCTTTGTGGAGTCTGCATGTCCTCCCTGCATTCATGAGGGTTTTCTCTGGGTGCTCTGGTTTCCTCCCACGTTACAAAGACGTGCGTCTGGATCGTTACTCCCTGGGCTTCTGCTGAAAATTGGCTTCATTCCAAATCAAACTTTTCCAGTTAACAAATGTTAAATAATAAATGAAATAAATAAATATAAGTTCCCAAAACCCAATCCACCAGATCAACTCTTAGGGGTATTTTGTCAATGTGGTAGTTCCCTGGGGTAGAAGGTCACAATAATACATTTTTTGGAATTTAGTTTCAGTCTATGATTTTGGCACCAGTTAATTATCTGGGACAAACCTTCCTGCAGGAAAGCTAAGTCATTTGGGGATTCAGAAAAGTAGATACCAAACAGGGGAGGTCCTCGAACCGAACTCTGGGGTAATAATTTATTAACGTTTTATATATTGTTTATGGTATTTGTGGAACTTTTCAACAAGGAATCCACTGAAAAGGGACATTTAGACCAGTCTGACTGTTCAGGTTAAGAAATATAAACATACATACATAAACTTCATCAGTATCCCCATCCATAACAGTGGCAGGAGGTGCTTGCCTTGTCTATCTAAGTTGGGAAATACTCAAAAAGTCTCAAAGTGTAGTTGTTTTATTGACTAGCAGCTTGGTACTCAATTTTCTGTTTTTTTTCAGTGCTGGTATACATTGTATGTTTTTGCACAGATCTGTGCTCATTTCCACGGAGTTCAGCAAAGCTTGGCATTCTAGCCTGTGTTCCAGAAGTGTTTTACTTGCATCCAGTACTTTACATTGATAAACCACATTTGTATAACTTAATTTTAAGTAATTGCTACTGTTTCCATGATTTATTTGTGCATTTCACCAATATTTTTACTTAACAAAGTGTTTTCCTGTCACTGTTGCTCCTGTTAGACTGTTTGCCTTGTAACAGCATTGTAAGGGATTTCTAACTTCTTGCTTAATTGGTTTGTGGTAGCATTGCACTTGTGGGATTCTTTTTAGTGTTTTTACATTATGAGGAACTGTACTATTCATCTTCTAGCAGGAGGTGTTTGCCTGGTTTATCCGAGTTGGAAAACATACAAAAGGGCTCAGTGTTGTTGTTTTATTGGCCAGAGGGTTCAGTGGTCAGTTTTCTGTTTTTTTTTTCAGTGCAGGTATAAATTCAGCTCATTGGTGTGGAAATGTTTAGCTCGCAGCAGCTGTTACCAGAGAGCTGTACAGAAGCAAACTCATAGAAAGCAAATTTTCCCTATAGAACTGTTCCTATAGAACTGTACCTGAAAAGCAGTAAGTATAGAGCAATATCTTTGTGTGCCAACAAGCTTAGAGCCATTTGTTCATATGGCGAGTGGCAATACCAGTACATTTAGTAGAATTTAGTATTTTATAGCCTAGTTCTGCCCCAATAAAGCCTCCTTAATAGCCTTCCGTAAATCCCAGTGTGTCACACCCTTGCAGCTCATCAATTAAAGGACCAGACAACATGGATCCACAGTTTCCTAACTTCTCTGCAGCCAGCTTGGTGGATAGGGGTATCTTAAGACAATGTAGCAATTACGTCATGTTTACTGGCAAACACTTAAACCTTAAAGCAACAAATAAAGTACGAAAAAGGTGAACATACAAGGGACTATGTTCGCTTATCGAAAAAATATTACAGCAAACAGCTACTAATTGAACATTAAACAGAGAAAGTTTAACATTCCAAACATACTTAACAGTGAAAAATAATTTAGAGAATGGCTATAGTTAGGCAAACGCTAACAACCAAGAATACCGTGATGCATAAGGTAAGCAAAGGTAACCTTTTTAAAATTTGCCCTATTCCACACTGTAGTGCGATCTTGGAGTTGGTGTGTGTGTGCGTATATATATATATATATATATATATATATATATATGCACACACACACACACACACACACACACACACACACACACGTATATGTGTATGTATATATATATATATATATATATATATATATATATATATATATATATATATATATATGGTTTACTATTAGGTTCATAGGTTTATACTAGGCTATCTGCCCTAAGGCATTTATAAGCCTAGCCCAAAGTTTTGTGGCTTACGCCACCCCTTATGTTAAAAAATACTGTGCCCATTAGTTTGTTGTGCCTCTGTCCAGCAGTGACACAGATATTACAAGGTCGAACGGCACTCCTTCGACTGTACTATAGTCGACAATGGAAGGTCGTAAATGTCGAATGTCAAAGTCAAAAAATCAATCTAGGAACGGTGTTAACATGGGTTGAGGTAGGTGTTCGTATTATTCTGAACTACAAACATCTCCCCTACCTCGACCCATGTTGAAACCCATTCCTAGATTGTTTTTTTGAGTTCGCGATTATCAGTTTCGACCTTTTGTTGTCGACTATATGACAGTCGAAGGAGTGCCGTTCGACCTTTTAATAGTAAACCATATATATATATATATATATATATATATATATATACATATATATATATATATGTATGCACACAATATATATGTATACACACAATATATATGTATATATACACACATACATACATACTTGGGGGGGTGGAGGGTTTGATTACATTCACAATGTTGGCCAGCTACGGCCATTCAATTACTTATTTTTCATTTTTAAGCATTTTTGGAATGTTAAACTCCCTTTTTAACGTTTGATTAGTAGTCGTTCGCTGTAATGTTTTTTTGATACACGAACATAGACCCAACATACACAGTGTCACTGGAGGCTAAACCCTAACATGCAAGTACACATCAGCTCATAAAAACAATGCACACAACACACACACACACACACACACACACACACACACACACACACACACACACACACACACACACACACACACACACACATATATATATATATATATATATATATATATATATATATGTATATATATATATACACACACACCCATATATACCAACATATGCTGAGGCACTTAAATGCAGCCTTCTTAAACAACATAGAACTCCTAATAACCAAATCGACTCAAGGTATTAACCCAGTCAAAAAACAGAAAGTGTATGAATCAAATAACCAAGCCAGACTTATTACTTGAAGTTAAATATCAAGATTATTGTAATTTATTCAACCAAGTTGATAATTTGTTGGATAAAGCTAAAAATAAAAAAGTAATACGCTTGCTAGAAATGAGACAGGGTATAAGGCAGTTATAGCCTACCCAGTACCACAGATTAAAGCTGAGCAACAACATTCTGAGGTTAATACAGGATCCGAAAGAGAAGTTAATTATGGTAATGTTAGCAGTTATAACAACAACAAATACCCGAGATAATGATAATGCTTGAAACCCTGTACAATTTCTCCCTCTCCAGTGTTTCGCAAGAATACAAACATGGGGTACAGATGGAACCCTGGGTATCATGCCACAAATTATGCCCACAAAAATCATTTCAAGAAGTTCAGGCAGTAACTGAGATCTATACTGAAGCATAGAGTCTTAGTGATAATATTGGAGACACTGATAACAATATTGTTTTTTATGGTGAACCACTACCTGTTAATAGTAAATCAATCCTCGTAGTGAAGGGCCATCGAGGTTTTAAGATCTTTAATTATAGCCAGATGATCACAGATGAAAGGCATTTTAATTTATTTAGCAAGAGGCTTACATTTGTTCCCAAATTAAATATGGATATAGCAGATATTTTAGCTGACCTCAAGCTTTATGTGAGAAAATTGAATTTAAGGATCCTGTTTCATGACAAACCCAGTATTTTTGAGGAAGAGAACAAATTCAGTAGAACTAACACATATAATCCAGTCTTGCATTCTACTTTGCATATGTTTGAAAAAGATTGTGAGAAAGATTGGAGAAAATTGGTCCAGCAGCAAGGAGCCACTGTAAGTGTTAATTTGAAAAAAGATGACTTCTGCTTAATGAATGAATTAATGAAGCAATGTGATTTAAAATAATGCAGCCAGATAAAGGAGATGGCTTGATTTTAATGGATAACATGGATTATATAGTTAGAATGTACAATATTCTTAATAATGAGCCACAATACAATAGAGTATCAAAGAATGAAGTCAACATTTCTTATCATAAAATTAATTTATATTTGAAGGACCTGTTTGACCAAGGTAAGAGTAACTTAAGTTATATAAATGTATAAAAGTTGACTTCCCTGTGATACCTGCAATATATGGTATACCTGAAATCCACAGAAACATTGGTGACCCTCTTATGCATCCTATTGTGGCTGCAGCTGGACCAAAACTCACCCACTAGCAATATATATTGATGCTACTTTAAAACACATTTTAAAGAAATGCCCTTATATTTTAAGAGACTCGTGGGACTTTTTAAGTCAGATAAAGCAAGAACTATATAAGGATGAATGGATTCTGGTCACCATTGATGTAGTAGTCCTGTTTTCATGCATAGTACATAATATAGGTATAGATTATTTTACCACCAAAAAACAGTCTGTCAAGTGGATAAAGGCTAGACCAACAGAACAAACTATGTAAACAGCAAATAAGTGCCTAGCCAACACAGTGAGAGTCAAATAAAAATCCAATAAAAATCTTTCATTCAATAAAATACAGTAGGTAAGCACTTTTGCGTATATAACACTTCTTCAGACCATAACACAAAACCAATAAAACAACATTTAAATAGAAAACAAACAACCAATCACACTGCAGAGTAATCAAATCAATGAAAAAGAGGGCATGCTTTAAGCATAAGTTTCAGTGATACCATAGAATTTAAGCTGAAGCCCTTATCGGCTTGCAGTAGAATAATCCACTTTCTCTCAGCTTATTCTGTCTTGTTAACAATATCACCTCCCCTTACACCTATAGGCAAAATCTGCAATACTGCAAATCTAAAGGAGTGCATATCATATCATCACCACTGTAACATCTAAAATGTCTGACCAAAGCATTAGCCATATTTCCTTTACATATATCATACAAATGCTGTGTGATACAATCTCTCAGATTGCGATTGGTTTTGCCCACATAAAAACATGCGCATATAACGCATTTAACAATATAAACCAAATTCTTGGTATCACAGACTGCTGATTTAATTAAATTAAATATTCCATCAGTAGTTTTGAGGTACTTCCAACTTACAATTGAGTATTTTCATCAGAAGTTATTAGAGTTAAATCACTTGTGCAATATAGAGAGAGGTGGGAGGCAGTGTTATCCTGGACCAGTACATGTGCAGAGCCATGTATTTTTAAAGTGATTTTTGAGTAGCATTTTAAAGTTGGAGATGTTTGGTATTGATTCTGGTAGTGCATTCCACATTTTTGCTACATGGCTGGAGTAAAGTGAACCTCCAGCAGTGTTTTTAGTTTTGGTAACTATTAGTAAGGTTTTGTTGGTAGAGCAAAGTGAGCATTTGTTGGTATAGGGTGTTATTATGTTTTGAATGGATGGTGTCTTAGGAGGACAGTGAAGTATTTTGTCGGCCATTGTCAGTTGATTATAAGCAAGCATGTGGGGTAGTTCTAACCAGAAGAATTATTTAGTGAGAGACAGTGCTGAGTCCTATATGTCGAGTCAGTGGCAAACTTTGCTATTTTGTTATAGCATATTTCAAGCTTTTCAATGTCAGTTTTCCTGACTTTAGCAAGAATGGGGGAGGCATAGAGAAGGTAGAAAGGAGATGAGTTCTAGCGATGGATATTTTGGCACTGTTGATAAAGAATTGTTTATTTCTATATAACGTTCAAAGTTTTTGTGAACCTTTTTGACTGTTTGTGCTATGTGTTGATCAAATCTCATGTTCTTTTCAATTACTACACCTAACAATCTGGAGTGTGCATCTGGAGTAATTATTGTAATATCTGAAGCTGTAATGATGAAAGGGAGGGGGCAGATGTTCTGGAAGGTTGGATAGTCAGGAGTTTGGTTTTACTAGGATTTAGGATGAGTTGAGCATCAGTAAGCCAGGTTTTTGATAGCGGTAAAGGTTTGTTGTGTTATATCATGGAGCTGTTGTATGTTGGGGGCAATGCATATAAGTGTTGATTCATCTGCATGTTGGATCAAGATGACTGATGGCATGGCTGTACTAAGTTTATTGGTAAATAGACTGAATAGAAGAGGATAGTATGGATTCTTATGGTACTCCTAATGTGACAAGTAGGGGGGAAAGGTGTTGCAACCATTTCACTGCTTGTTGGCGTCCTGTCAGATAACTATGGAACCAGTTAATGGCAGAAGGACTAAAGTTCAGGTTGGTGGGAGTGGACAGTAATTTTGGATGTGATACAGTATCGAGCGCTTTAGACATGTCTAGGAAGACTGCAGAGACCGGGATTCCTATATTCCTGTATTGATTAATGGTATTGGCAAAGTTCAAAAGGGCTGTTGTGGTGCTATGATTTGGTCTAAATCTGTGTTGAGATATGGATAGTAGGCTATTTGTTGAGTGATAGTGGAGAAGTTGAAACTGAATACATTTTTCAAGAATTTTTGATAGTAGGGATGGAATGGCTATGGGTCTATAATCTGAAAGTTGAATTGAAGTTCCACCTTTCTGTAGGGGGATTATATGTGATATTTTCTAGATCTGTGGTACATATTGTTCAAAGATGGAGCAATTGATGAGAAAGGAGACAGGGTAAGCAGTTCCATCAGCCGAGGAAGTTGGCTGGTAGTTTGTTGGTGGGCTTTAGTTTTTTAAAGAGTTTTTGGATAGTAGAGAGAGAGATATGGCTTGGAAGGAGAAGGCATTATTGTTACTGTTTTACCTGGAATATAATTGATTGACCAGGGGATCTGTTTTTTTTTTTTTTTTGTGAGAGTTTTAGAATGATTTCAGTAAATATATATTACATTGTTCTGCAGTGGTAAAAGAGATTATTAGGAGAAGATGGGGATGGGGTTGTTGATTGTCCTGGTTTAATTATCTTGTTAACTGCTGACAAGAATTTTTGAGGGTCTTTTTGATGTTTCTGTTGTAGGGTGGTACAATAATTTATTTTATCTTATTTTATTTGGGATTTAGTCTTATTCCTGAGTTTTTGAAATTCTAGGCTATTTGGGTAGGATTTGTTAGCTTACCATAGGTCCCATGTTTTGTCCCTTTGTTTTATGAGGGTTTTAGTTTCCTTTGAAAACCATGGAGTGAAGTTTGTTTTGGTATGAATTAGCCGGGTTGGTGCAATGTTATTGAGGATTCTAGGGAAAGTTTAATTGAAGTATTCCACAGTTGAATCTAGGGGCAGGTAATTAAGGGGATTCCATCTACATTGTTTTAGTGTGGATATTAATGTATGGGAATTGAAGTTACATATTATGAATTTGGAGATCATTGGGGTGTTTGAGTGGATTTGTACGTCTCCTGAGTAGGTCGGTTGGTATATGGTTGCTAAGGCTGCCAGGCAAACAGCCAGAGTGTTGGAAGCCAGAGGGTTTATTAGTGAGTATCCAGTCTAGGATAGCGTTTGATTTTTTGTCGATTCTTGTAGGGGGTTGGATTATTTGAGAGAAGCCATTTAAGTCATTATGGTTAATAAGTGTTAGGAAGTTGCATGAGTACCAATCTATATTAAAGTCTCCCATAATTATGGTTTCTTGGGTAATGGTATTAGATGTTCAACTAGGGATATGCTCTAAGGTGGAGAGGTTATTACCTGGTGGGTTATAAGTAGCTATTACTACAATGTGTTTGTGTTAATTTTGAAGTTTGAATATAAGTATATAAGCATCGTCACTCTTTGGTGGTGATTTCTTTATTAGCAATCATCCTTTTCATCAGAAAAAGAGTCTTGCAAAAGGCCAGATGGGGCATATTTCTAGGATAGTCTCTGAAGATGAACATTTTATGTTAGAGATAAATAAATTGACAGATATGTTTATTAGTAGAGGTTATCCACATACATGTTTGAATTAAAGGGAAGGCAAGGTTTATACTAGGCTAACTGTCCTTACTGACTATTTTAAGCCTAGCCAATTACCCCATGTAAGAATCAAACCCTGCACCTTGGGTCTGTAAGGTAAACACCTTAACTATTATACCAACCTCCCACCCCAAGAAATTAAAAGTGAAGTATGTAAAAATGCAAAGAAAATGTTTATTCACTAATAGGTAAACATTTGCAAATTGGAAAGACACAGAATATTGAGGTAAATAACTATGAACAGATTATGGTTTTTAGATATGGAAATTGTAGTAATGCTATTAGGCAAATGGGAATAATTGGAACCTGATTGAGAAGGGTCTTTGTACCAAAAAAGTTCTAGACAGCAGCCCTCAGTTTGTGTATAACAGACACTTGAAGCTTAAGGAAAAGTTGGAAAGAGGTAGCACCGACTGTTATTATAGTAGCTCTGCAAAACCATAATAAGAGTATGATTAAGTGTGGTGCATGTCAACAATGTAAATATGTATTTGAAGGGTGGAGCTTAATACTGAAAAGCTGTAAATATGACTTTAAATTGTATCAGACCTATGACTGTAATTCCAAAGGAGTAGTATATATTGCTTTTTGTAATTTTTGCCATGGGTTTTATATTGGCAAGAATAAAAGTACCTTAAAAATATATTTATGAGCTTTATTATGATTTAAAATTTTCTAATGAGAACAATTCCCTTTTTAAACACAAATTAAATTGTAAGGAAAACAAGAAGTTTTATTTTTTTATACTGGAGCAAGTTACACCTAACCAGAGGGGAGAGGCCTGGGAACGTAGACTTGAATACTGGGAGTTGCTTCGGCAGCTAAGACTCACTGCAAGTTCTTATCCAGGACTGGATGATTTGGTTTCATTAAACTGCATGTTAAAAATGCATGCAGCTAAACTTTAAAAGTTTATAAATGTTTTAATTCATATATATTTTTGAATTTTTAATTGATTTGAGAATATTTTAATTGCTTGGAGATTTATGTATATAAGACCTTTTCTTATAATATGATGTTTAGAAGTATTACTATTTCTAAAGTTAAAATTTAATATTTTGTTAGTGATTCATTTTGGTTTGATAATGAAGTCATATGACTTCCTGTTAGTTGGTTTTAAAAACAGACTGAACTGTTTATAATTATTTTTGATGAAGTCCCAGTAGTATATAGGGACAAAAGCTTTTAACTTTGCACAATAAACAGATGGTATGCTTTCTTAAAGAAATCGGGTTTTGGTTATTTGATTCATATTTTCTGTTTTTGGACTGGCTTAATATCTTGGGTCAATTTGGTTATATGGTTTTTGTTTACCTGAAGTTCTCTCTGATATTAGTTAACAATGAACTCCTAGGCCACACATCAGCAAAGCATATCCTCAGCAAACTTAAAAACACTCACCAAGAGCAACACCTAACACCACACATACTTAGTGGAGCCTCAAATACAAAGTTCATAAGACAAGCAAACTTCCCAGGAGTCTAGTCATAGGGGACCATGATGCCCCTCTAATCAGACTGAACAAGGAAAAGATAATAGTCAATCGTCTACCTGGAGCCAGGATCCACCAAATTACATACTCAAGTCATTACACGCCAGGTACCAGTATAATTCCATCATAGTCCATGTAGGCATAAAACACCTGACATATACCTCCCTGGACTATATGAACAGAGACATTATAGACTTCTTGGACTGTGAATTTCAGGCTGGTATGAACCTAGCACTGAGCAACATATTACCTTCACCAAGGATGATGCCATATTGTAAGCAACGGTTGACTGATTTTAACAATCGACTGAGTTTCTGGTGTCATCCTAAGTGATACTAAAGAGATCTAATATTTGTCAGCATGGAAGGACATGGTTAATAGATCATGCTGCTTTTCCAAGAATGGTCTACAACTGTCCCCTCTATGCTTTCAGATACTGGATAAAACTTTATTCACCCCATAGAGCCTTTTTAGACAATGCCAAATTGACAAACCTACTGCCATAGTAAACTCAACTCAACTGAACCTCCAGGTGTTACTGTTCAATGCCAGGAGCCTAAAGAAAAAGCTAAACTCCCTCCAAACCCTCCTCACCCTCAAGAATGTAGACATCTGTGTGGTTACTATGACATGGTTTAAAGCCAAAAAGAGTAGCCCGACTACAAGGTTACAGTACCTTCCACACTTTTAGACCAGTATCTGCATAGTCAGAGGCTAAAGGTTAATAACAAGCATACCTCTAGCTTGGATAAACAGGATGATGTGCTGGAGTTCCTCTATGTGCAGATCACCACAGATAAAATCCTATACCATATCTTACCTAGCTATAGTCACCCTCCATGTCTGAAGAAACTCACAGCTCATACATAGATCTACTGGAGATACTTATTATCCAAACCAACACCCTACTTATGTTGGACTTTAATTACCCCTCTATAGACTAGGAATCGTATGTGGCCTCAAATCTGCAGGCACAGAGATTCCTGGACTTTGTAAATACAAACAACCTTGACCAGTTAGTGCATATGCCCACTAGAGACTCCAATACTCAGAAATATAAAGCTGTACCCCCCCCCCCCCCAGATATCATGTCCTCTCTCTTAAGGTCTGATCATATGACCATAAAGCTGTCTCCTTCAAAATCAAAATCAGCTCAGTAACTCCAGTAAGCCCAGTAACAGCTAGGAATTATTCAAAGGCAAACTATATTTTATTAAGTGATAGTTTACCAAGACTTGGTGCTCATCTAAACCCAGAGAACACAGCAGCCTGTGCAGAATTGTTCACAGAAACCTTGTAGTACCATGTCAATGGCTGCATGAAGACTGCTGTACCTAACAAAAGTAAGCCCCAACCTAACTCCAAAAGCAAACCACCATGGTGGCATTCCAAATAAAAAGGATATACAGCAAAAGAAAAAAAATCATGGCTAAGATCAGGAAGTGTAACTCCCATGAAAATAACAACTATCTCATCAAACTAAGCAGGCAACTAAGAGGGCTAATTAAGTACATTAAAGCCAACTTTCAGCTTTAAGACAGCCTCCCAGGCAAAAGACAGTCATAATGCCTTCTTCAGCTATCTCAGAAACCTCAAAAGCAGAACATAGCAGTGTGCTTTACTGGTGGTTAATGGTGCCACATTCACTGAGCCAGGCAAAATAGTTAATCTGTTGGCTGACAGATTAATTTCTGACTTTATCTGCCAGCCACCCATCAAGAAATAGGCTCAACCATAACCTCTCCAACTTTAAATAGAGAGTATGTCCTGGCTAAGCTTACTAAGGCCAAGCATATAGCCTCAATGGGCCCCAATAATATCCTGGGAAAGTCTAAAATATGGCTTATCATGGGCAATGGAGTCACTATTCCACTATAGTCCCAAAACAGGCTTTGTGCCACAAGAATGGACAGCTGCAATAGTCATCCCATTTCATAAGGGCAGACCATCAACAGATTCCAGGAACTACAGACTCCTTAATCTGACTAGTTTTATTTGCAAAGCCATGGGAAGAATTACCATAGAAATGATCAGTACAGATATTGGATATCTCCAGACAATGGATCCATCCCAGTTTGGCTTTGTCACAGCTTACCAACATTTATACCATCTTTGCAGTAATTTGTTATCCCACTTCATACCATAATATTAAGAGATGATTGTGATGTGTGTATTTAGCATTTCTTGCACTTGCTAGTTTAACTCTTTCATTATGGCTATCAGAAGAGTTGGCATGTAATTGCCAGATTAAACTGTTCACTTTCTCTGTGTCCTATTTGTGCAATTTTATGAGAATAAAGCTTTGTATGAAAATGTGTACAATATGGGCAGCTGCAGTGGTGCAGCGGTTAGCATTGCCACCTCACAGCAAGAGGTTCTCCGGTTTGATCCTCAGCTGGGGTGCCTTCTGTGTGGAGTCTGCATGTTCTCCCTGTGGTTGCATGGGTTTCCTCCTGGTGCTCCAGTTTCCTCCTACTGTAGGTGATTTGGACACTCTAAATTGGCCCTAGGTGTGTGCGTGTGTGCGCCTTCTGTGGAAGGTTGGGTGCCGGGCTGGCAACTCAACACTGTAAAACTCCACTGCAAATCATGAGCAGACAGGTGATCCACTGTGGTGACCCCTAACCGGGAAAAGCCAGAAGAAGATGAGAATGTGTACAATATAGTAAACAGAGGCATTTCCATCCATTAACTTAGTATGCGGCTGACTTGAATTGTATGCCAAACTTAGAACACTGCTGATCAGCATAGCAGGAAACCATCACATTTTGTCTCCTTGCCACAGTCTGCAGAGGAAAGAACATCTTCATACTTCTCCTACCTGAGACACATATTTTTGTGGAGTGTGGTGATTATCTAATATTCAGAAAAAGACAAATCAGTAAGGGCTAGAGTGTCGCGTGATCTGACCTTAACAATTGCTAAGCACCCCATGCTTAAGTTGTTAAGGTTGAGTCTCTTGCTAGACAGTCAAATCTGCCAGTACTGACCAGAAAATGACAGAAGCAGAATAAAAGATTTGGTTCTGCTTGCTGTCCATACTGATAAAGTGTCCCATCCTCTTACAAACTTAGAAAGTTGCTAGAATAACAGGATTTGTGTTAGCCTGCATTTTCTCTGAAGGATATGAGCTCTGAAACTCAATTGTATGTCACTATTCAGTGACTTTAGTCCTCTGTGATTTGTCTGAAAAACATGGACTTTATAAGGAGTGGAACAGACAAATGAACAGAAGCATAGCTATGGTGGGGTGGGTGGGACAATGGGGCAAAAGTGTTGGGTGGGCATGATTGGCCACTGATCATTCCAATCACTCTTTAGTGCAATAATAGTATAATAATACTTTTAAAAGCTGGTATTGCATTTGTAGTCAAACCTGAGCAATGCAGCAATGTGTGTAGTCTAAACTGTAGCAATTGTTTGCTACATTTGTTGCAAGCAGTTTGCTACAGTTTAAAAGAAAAAAAATATTTTTTTAACAAAAACATGAGCATCATAGCTCTCCATACATACTGGGAATAAACTGATGCTACATTTGCTACAGTTTAAATGAAGACTTTTTTCTAATACATGAGCATCTTAGTCCTCCGTGCAGCATGCAGGCTAGGTATGAATAGTAGTAACTGCTACATTAGTAGCAAGCAGTTTGCTACAGTTACTAGATGATTTTTTTTAAATAAACTGTATTGTGAAAGAAGGGTTTGGGCAGGGAACAGAAATGGGACCTGAATGGCTGAGAAGGAAGGAAGTGGTGGGGCCTGTCATGCATCTGGCCACCTGATTGGTGTGTCCTTTTTTTTTTGTTCAATGGAAGAGCTCAGGGGTGCTGGTTTGTGATTGATAGAGCCAGCTACACCTTTACAAAAGAAGCAAAAATATGGACAGTTGAGAGACATGGAAAGGTGGGGGACTGTCTTACACCTCCTTTCTAACAGTGTTCACTAAGTGCTTTATGGCTTTGAAAGCTGGCAAAATGCTTATCATTTTTTTTAACTGCAGCAAGTAGTACATAGAGCAGGTAAAGTTCCATGCATTACAAAGAGTTTTGAATGGGCCCCTGATCATAACCTTTAATTATGTGCTCTTGACATAGATGCCAAGATTCACCTCTTGAGGTTCACTCTCAAGGTGAATTTCTTGGCATCCATATCTCAGACACATAATAAGCAGGTTATGATTGGTGATCTGATCATGATCCTGTATATCATCTATTGAAATGAAGAGTGATGCTTGCTTACAGGAGAGAGGCATCACAGAAACAAACAAATATAACTCAGAAAATGAAATATATGAGCTACTAAAGAACTTTCTTCATATATATATATATATATATATATATATATATATATATATATGTGTGTGTGTGTGTGTGTGTGTGTGTGTGTCTGTTTACATGCATGTATTTATATTATTTAATCTGAACTATTTAGATATTTATTTATTCATTCATTAATTCATTTGTTAATTTCTTTGGTTTCAATTTGCTTGCTACATAACTCTGAGCTACACAATTAACAAGGTAGTGTTTCCACTTTACTCACCTTTAACAGCACTTAAGTATAATGGATTTACTTGCCTTAAAATTAAAGTGAAAGAAAGAAAGAAAGAAAGAAAAAGAAATAAAGAAAGAAAAAGAAAGAAAAGAGAAAGAAAGAAAGAAAGAAAGAAAGAAAGAAAGAAAGAAAGAAAGAAACTACTCACAATCTAAAGAAAGATATAGTTGTACTATAACTGCATGAGTCAGGTTTATCAGTGTTTGCATCTAGCATAACAGCAACATTTGTTGGTGCACATATGCAGTGCTACACTGGAATGCAGTTTACAAATATTTGTATATCTGTGCTCTGCACTGCTTTATAGGAGTGGAAGCAGTACACCTAAGGTGTTAGCTACCGGCCAGCACCTCTGTGTTTATCTGATTGCCTGAGGGTCTATTTTCTCTGCTGTACTTCTAGTACAAAGACTTACATTTCTGTAAATTTGTGCTCAGTAGCAAAGCTGGTATAGCACAGCTAACTACCTGGCTGTATTTGATTCTATAACCCTCTGGATATACCAAGCTGATATAGTATACTTTTTTGCACTTGATCTGTTTCAGTAATAGTTAACAAAACTGTATTACATTTATGTATGTGCTTCATTGTTTATTGCTGGCCTCTGTATGTCTGCATTTTGTTCTTTTTTCCCACCCTCCTACCCAAGTGTTGTTTTACTCTTAAACTTGGTGGCTTTGGAATTGCCAGCAGCTGCTGTAAATTTGATTTTGATCACTCCTCCCATTCCCATCTCATTTTCTCACTCAAAGGAGAACAGTGAGATCATTTGGGAAGGACCACCCCCTTGCTTCTTTGATTTTGGACACTCCTCCAGTCTCATCTCATCAGCTCAGTCTACTGAGTACAGAGAGAGCATTTGGGAAGGCCAACCTCCTTAGTCTCTTAATCTTCAGCTATCTTCTATTTCCTCCCTTTCCACCTAAAAAATACACTTTATTCAGCTGTTTTTACTGTAATTGTGTTCTTCCTACTTTATTACCTTATTTTGCTTTGCTGCATGCTCTTAAGTGTTTAAGTGCTTTTATTCTACTGCTTGTTAGCAGCCTGTTTAAATGTATCTGTTATTCTAAGCATCTTAGTTTCAGTTTTAGCATTTGGGCTTCAGGCCATTTACTTTACATTTAAGAAGGGTTTTTTTTGGTCTACATTCTTGTGGACAAACCTTATCAAAACAATCTCTCCATAAGTCCACCCAAGTATTCAGAGCACTATGTCTGGACAATTCCTATCAGTTTCTCCTGCCAGCCTGGTTGACATGGGCATACTGAGACAGTGTAGCAACTGCCTCATGTTCAATGACAGCCCTCTTCTCCTAGCACATAATTTTTCTACTTGCAAGAAATGCATCTACATTAGTAACCTGGAATCCATGCTGTCTCATGCCAGTCAGTACTCCTGACAAACAGGAGATTGCCAGCACAAACACTACACCACTCACATCACATAGCCAAGCATGACACAGATACACATCTATGCAGAGGTCCTCAATAAAAACTTACCTAAACAGCAGAGACCTCCAAAACACACTCACAAACATTCCACACACAAACCAAACACATCACATACAGCAGACAACACACCAGTGTCTCACAATCACAGCTCATTATGCAAAACAGTAAGCCAACACAGCCCACAAGGCATAACACGAAACAAAACATACTAGTCACTGGTGATTCATTTGTGAGACACAGCGATGTCCCCCTCACCAGGCTCAACAAGAAGAAGGTCACAGTCAATTGTCTGTTTGGTGCTAGAATCCCCCACATCATGCACACATTTAAGTCTCTCCACAACAAGTACAAGTATGACTCTATCATTGTCCATGTTGGTGTGAATGACTTGAAACATACCTCCCTGGACTATATGAAGAAAGACATGACTGAACTCTCAGAGTATGTGTCCCAGGCAGGTATGACCCTAACCTAAAGCAGCATTCTATCTTCACCAAGAATGACACCACAGTACTAACAAAAACTAATTGACTTCAGCAATTGGCTTAGTTTCTGTTGTCATTCCAATGGGATCCAGTATCTGTCTGCCTGGGATGACATTGTTGACAGGCCTCAATGCTTTGCCAAAGATCCACCTCTCACCCCTGGGATTACAGATCTTTACCAAGCCTCTTGCCTCTCCATTGTGCCTTTTTAAGGCAATGTCCCAAAGACAAATCTTCCAACATAAATCTGTGAAAAAAGCAAATTGAAGGTCATGCTGCTTAATGCTAAGAGCCTTAACCTGAAAATGCACTCACTGGAGGCTCTCCTCACACTGGAAGATGCAGACATCACTGTGGTCATGGAAACTTGGTTCAGGGCTGCAGAGCCTACCCCTGCTTTACCAGGCTATACTTCATTCCACACATTCTGACCCCAAAATTAGGTCAGGAAGACTAAGGGTAGTATAGTCTCTATCTTTATTAAGGACAGACATACCTCCAGACTGGTTTGGCAGTATGACACACTGGAACTACTCCAGGTGCAACTGACAATTGGCAAGACACCCATCCAAGTTATAGCCAGCCATAGACCCCCCCCCCTCCATAACTCAGGATACCCAGTCCTTCTACCTGGACCTACTTCCATCAAGATACCCCATAACACCTAGATCCTTGGTGACTTCAACTACCCCACCATAGACTGGGTGAAATATTCCTGCACTAATGCACTCACCCAATGATTACTTGACTTCATCAGTTGTAATGCACTAGACCAGCTCATCTTATCTCCCACAAGAAGAGATAACATTTTGAACTTGGTTTTCACCAACATGGGTGACCATTGCACCACTCCCATAGTATGTTCTTCCCTGGTGAGATCAGATCATCCGTCTGCCTCATTCAAAGTTTCTATCCAACCCAACCCCCCCGCCACAGCCGTAATCAGGCTAAAAAGATTCTCAAAAGCTGACTACAACCTCCTAAGGGAGGGTATAAGCGCTTCAAACCACCACTGCCCTCAGACGATGCAGACAACTATACTGAACAGTACACCAATGCAGTATACAAGCATCTGTACAACTCCATGGACTCAGCCATACCCAACAGAACTAAAATCTGCTCCTCAAGGAAACACAAACCTGTCTGGGGTATATCGTCTATCAACAGGCTTTACAACAAAAGGAAGAAACTGTTGTCTAAGGGTAAAAAAGAACAAATTCCTAATTGAAAAAACTCCCTCCTTAGCCTCAACAAGCAAATTAGATCACTAGTGAAAACCTCCAAAGCCAATTATAAATCAAAACATGCCTCTGAATCAAAGGGAAACCTTCTTCAGCTACATCAGGGACCTCCATGGCAAAGCCCAGGTTTGTTCTGAATTAGTACTTAACGGTATCACTTACTTTGATCATGTTGACTTAACCAATCTGCTAGCAGATAGGTTCAGTGCAAACATCACCCCTCTATCTCCCCCAAAGGCTCTTTTGATATCCCTGATACTTGTCCTGCACCTCACATCTCCATATTTCAGGTGCTAAAGGCCTATCCAAGGCACAGAACACAGCTTCCATGGGACCTGATAGTATCCCAGGCTGTATTCTGTATCATCTCCTGCAAGAACTAGTTTTGCCATTAAGCACCCTATTCAACTACAGCCTAAGTACAGGCTTCATCCCAGCAGAGTGGAGAACTGCCATTGTCATCCCACTGGACAAAGGTGGTGCCACTACTGACACTGGAAACTATTGCCCCATTAGCTTGACAAGTCTGATCTGTAAAGCCATGGAGCATATTATTATGTCTCTCATAAACAAGGAAGTAGGCAATCTCCAAGCACTTGACCCCACCCAGTTCGGATTCATCAAGGGCAAATGTTACCTGTTGAACCTGGTTGACTTCTTTGAGACTGTCATCAAGTCCTGGATGATGGAAAGTCAGTACATACAGCTTACCTTGACTTGGCCAAGGCCTTTGACACAATCTCCCACTCTGACATCATCAAAAAGCTAACACAACTTGATGTAAATTTGTATCTCTTCAGGTGGAGGGCAAACTGGCTCACTGACAATACACACAAGGTCAAAATAGGTGCCTTCACCTCCAAAAGCAGACCTGTCATTAGTGGAGTTCCCCAGGGATCTGTCCTAGGACTCACACTGTTTGGCATCTACTCAGATGTCCAGGCAAAGACAAAAGGCTAGTGGCTGACCAAGTTTGCAGATGACTGTAAGTTGGGTGCTGTCATTGACTCCCCAAATGATGTTAACATACTGCAAGAGGGTCTCACAACAACTAATTACTGGTGCCAAAGTCATGGCCTCAAGTTAAATGCAAAAAAAATGTATCGTATCTCACTTTTGGACATCATGTAGCAGCAGTATCAGAAAAGCCTTTTACTGAGTTCATCTTATAAGTAAAGGGATTGCATCCAGAAAAAAGGAGGTTATTACCTGTCTAAAATCCTCCCTCATTAGACCAATAATTGAGTATAATACTCTGTTTGGTATGTAGCTCTCCAAACATCTGCGCCAACTGGAAAGGCCACAGAAATATGTTCCAAAGAGAATCCATGGCCTCCAACACCTGTCCTATATGGACAGGTTCAAATCACTATCACTCTACTCAGTATCGTACAGATTGCTCAGAGGTGATCTGTGTCTCACCTATAAGGCAATCACAAACCCTAGAGATGCTCCATATCCACAAGTCTAATCACATATTACCCATTTGAAAGGCCTATATCTAATATGTGACATCAACAAAACCTGCTGAAGAGAAAGGTTTGTCTCCCAGAGGCTGCCCCATCTCTGGAATAGACTTCCTATACAAGTCAAACAGAGTACCTCGCTGACCCTCTTCAAGTGTAACCTTGATGAGTGGATGAGAAACCACAAATTTCTCCCAGGGGTTTCACCTGTGTCCCCCATTGACAGGGGTGTCAGGTGCTGATTGAGGTTTCATTTTTGGGGATAAACTATTGGCTAGGCTTGTAAGGGCCCCAGAGCCATTACCCTAGTAACCTCCTATGGTTCTATGATCACTTACACTATACATCACACCAAGAAGTGGGTAGCATGTACGTAACAGCAGCACAGCTTTAATTAGAATACATATGTGTAAGTATTTCACCATGACATCAAGGAAAGTAATATAAAAGGACCAGGGAAGCAATACTGCAGGCGAAGTAGACATCAAAGACATCTACACTGCTCTTGCAATGTCTTGGAAATATGTTATGGGAGAGAACAGACCCAGAATAAAGAGCAGACGTAGGAGGAGGCACAAGAAGCTTCAGATGTACCTGTGGATACAGAACTTAAAAGGCCGTATTCTGTGTCAGGGCAAGCATTTACTATGACAACCACAAATGAAAAGAATGTGTAACAGAGGTCACACTAAGGCAAACAGCAGAAAAGGGAGTACAGAAATAGAATATATAGGACCGTTACACACATATTTATAGGAGACAGGGGGACTGCAGAAGACAGAGAGACTAGGAAGTGAAGAGCATGTATGTAGCAGTGTCAGCACACAGACGGCATAGCAGCAAGACATTCATGATGCATGTAAAACCGGGTCTATATTAGATCACCGAGCACTTAAAAAAGCAAACAGTGATTAATCTACCCTATGTAAGCGAAAGCTTACAGTTTCGAACTGTCAGAACAGCGATTTTTTTCTAGGGAAAAAAATCACTGTTCCAACAACAACAAAAAAAAAACATACTTTAAACATTATATTAAGTGGAGGGCTTCGCCCCCCACACCCCCCTACTTAAATATACTTAAATATACCAACTCCTAGACCGCACTACAGTGCAGAAAATGGCAAAGAACTGAAGTGGCAAAGCAAATTCTTTCCCAGGGAAAGAATTTGCTTAAAAGCCGCTTCAATATTTTGCCACTTCAGTCTTTTGTGTTCGACAAAGACGCTTTCGAAAGAATGCGTCTTCGCTCTTCTAACCTGTAAAACCATGCAGGACAATGAATGACGCAAAGTGTATGCATCACAGTGAAGACTACGTATGCAATGTGGGAGGGTATGTAGTATAGAAACAGACAACTTTGGACCACAACAGGGTACAACAACACAGATTTGGAAATGCAAAACAGTAGCAGAATATAACACTGTTACCACGTGCAGAACACACAGTAGGAAAGCACTGCTGATCTATATAGAAATGTGAAGGGAAACATTACCCACAGTGAATCCAACACTCTAGGCTTCTGGAATGCAACAGAGAAGAGACAACAACATAGCTCAGAAGACAGTACAATGTCACAGAGCAGACATGCACATGGAAATAATGTACAGCAGAGACATGGAAGTACACTGCAAACAAAATGCAACACTGTTAGGACATGCAGACACACACACTGACATAAATATGTTACCTATACTGCACCACTCCTTTTGCAGTGACCTGTGTATTTATGCAACTGCTTTGCATGGCTGTACCCATACATTTGCAGATATTATTTTAGGTGTACTTCTCCAGATAAGAAATATAATTAAACTAACAAATAAATAAACTTCAGTGAACCAGTTATTCCCACCACGTTTGGGATACCAAAGGTGCATAAGTCTGTCATGGAACTACCATTTCTTCAAATAGTTGTTGCAGGGAGGTTCAGAGAAACAACATATTGCAATATTTGTGGATTTTCACGCTGAATAATTTTATGGGTGAACATCCACATCTTTTGAAAGACTCTTGGCATTTTTTAAGTTTATTGAGTAAGAACATATCTACTGAATATAATTTGTGATTATCGACATAATAGTTTTCTGTTCTACTGTATGATGCATAGACATACTGTTAAAAGACAGTAGCTTTGTTAAGTAACAAGGTATATAATTTAATTTGTAAATTTATGGAGATTATTTTACAGAATAATTTCTTGTTTTTTGTGGGTGATTATTTTAAGCAAATTTGTGGTGTACAATGGGGGCTGCATGTGCCCCCATTTTCACCAATGTGGTGTTAACTTACTGGAACAAAATTTTGTGTTTAGCACTCCCATATTTGATAAGTGTAGAGCTTGTTTCTATTTTTGGATACTATATGAATTCTATGAAAGGGTATGGAGAGTGAACTAAGTCGTTTCTTCAAATATTTAGGTAGCACTGCTAATTTTTTTAAATTCACCCATCATTATGATAAGCACAGTTTGAACTATTTTGATGTTTCAATAACTAAGAACTATTTTCATGAATGTTTAAATCAAACATTTACAGGAAACATACTTTTTCAAACTGTTATTTACACTTTGATAGTGGTCACCCTGAATTCCAAAAGAGATGCATTATGAAGGGTCAATATGTTCGTGCACCTAGGATGACATCTGACAGGGTAGATTTTTTGATAATGAAAACAAGGTTGTAAAAAGCATGTCCCTTGAAAGAAGTGATCTCTTGAATTTTATTGAACCAATTATATTGGACGTTATTAATAAAGCAGAGGTTAAAACTAAAAGGGAGGGGGAGGGTATCCACCAGTAATTCCAACAGGACGATAATTCTTCAATATCGTCCTGCTAGTAACATTCAAAAACATTTATTAGACAAGTGGTAAGTATTAAATTATTTTCCTGAAGTAGCTAATAAGGTTGGCCACAGGCCTAACTTCATTTACAAATGAGGGAAGAACAT
Organism: Protopterus annectens; assembly: GCF_019279795.1. Classification (NCBI taxonomy): domain Eukaryota; kingdom Metazoa; phylum Chordata; order Ceratodontiformes; family Protopteridae; genus Protopterus; species Protopterus annectens. Next base: position 709,253,491 of record NC_056733.1, on the reverse strand, counting down.
GAAAAGTTTGTTTCAGAATCCTACGTATAATAATTCAGAAGGTTATGGCAAATGAATTGTGACTCATGCCCTCGATGCATACACTTTAAAGAGAGTTCAGAGATACATGTGAGAGGGTATGGAAAAGTAAAATAAAAATGGATATATAATTGTAACAACAAAGCATGATTTATCTGGCTACATGCACTTCCTGTCAGGATTTTATGTGAGATAAATAGAACGTCTGTTTCATAAATGCATTTACAGACATTTTTACGATATCAGCAGAAATGGTAATAAAATGCTTTAGCAAGGCTTACTACAACATGTTTTGAATTTAAAGGTTTTGATTTTTTAGTTTTTCAAAAGGCAGAAAAGAATCAAAGAGGTGGGATGTGGGAGTGTCACTTTGAAAAACGGGAATTACTGTAGCAGGTAAGGCTTGGAGCCCATTTTATCCAGGCTTGAAAGAGAAAGTCTCAATGTCTAGCCACTTGTGTTTAAAGGCAGCTAGACTTTGAAAATATTAATATTTTAATAACACAATAGTTATGATTATATTGTTCATTTATTAAGTGGGTACATGCAAAACATTAATTTTATTTTTTTATTTTTATAATGTGTGCCTATTTAAGTATTTGTGAATTGCTCACACTTTTAGCTTTAATAGGTCCTGTAATTTAAATGGTCTAATTTCACTGGTGGCGAGGGTGTCTTTATAAAGTAAGATTTTACAATGATTACTTCAGATTTGAAGTCTTTTCAGATAAAATTTCTTGATCTGGTGTGGTTAATAAAATCTGGTGCACAAACTGTTTCTGGTTTGCAAGTCCATTTGTGTTTCTATTATTTTAGTTTCTTTGACAGCATCACTGTTGCTGGCATAGCTTCTTTGACAGTGTCACTGCTGCTGCCATGGTTTCTTTAACAGCATCACTGCTCCTGCCATGGTTTCTTTGACAGTGTCACTGCTGCTGGCATGGTTTCTTTGACAGTGTCACTGCTGCTTGCATGGTTTCTTTGGCAGCGTCACTGCTGCTGCTATGCATGCTGTTATAATTCTTCATTTATTTACAATTTTATCAAGCCTCTTTCCCCTACTGGCCCATTCATTCCAGCAACTCTTGGCCCCAAAGGCTATTGGTAAAGCAAGATCAGAACCATGGATCACATTCATCATCCAATGGGAGACAGGGCATTTCCAGATATCACCTAATACTTGCAGTAGGCTGGAGGATGTTTACAATGCCAGCTTCACTGGGACACTGTGGGTGTATGCTTTTGCACACCCACACTCCTCACAAACATATTTTATATGCTTTGGATAACTCTGCTTCCCCCCATCAACTCACTAACACACATTTCCCTGCTGGCATAACTGCACTTCTGGGCCTTCCCCACATGACACTCTTACAGACTGACTTAGTCAACTTCCAGTCTCATAGGGATGGGTAAGCGGTCACCAGACACTCACTGTATTCCCTACCCTGCTGCCCCCTCCAGTAACTGGACCACTAGATGAACCCCAGACATCTGAGGTTTAGTCAGGGCCAAAGGCGTATAAGATGTAATGAAGGCTTGATATATGTTCATCTTTCACTACTGCTATAATGATGTACAACTTTCACGGTGTTGTTGCTATTATTATTATTATTATTATTATTATTATTGTTATTACTTTTTTATTACTGTTATACTGACAGATTATATTATCTGCTTTGTATTCGTGACATAGGCCTTTCCCTTTTGTCATTTTTATTTGCTTTATTTCTGGTAGGATGGTTTCTCCTTTTCCTCACCATTTGGTCCTGCAAATTATTTCTAGTTACACTTCAGATCTGATGCATTTATTAATACATTGTTTGCATCTATTTCAGTGGCGGCTGGTGACTTCAAATCAAAGGGGGGCTGCAGGAGACAGCTGAATGGGTGGGGGTCAATGGGAAGGAGTGTGGCCAACTAGAAAGGGGAGGCGCTATGCTCAAAACCACAGAAACTAACTTTAATTAAATACGCTGCCCTGGGTGCCAAACCGTCATTTATGAGAGTCCAATCAAGACAAAATGAAGTGTAGAAGAAAAAAAATATTTCAATGCATTGGCTGCATGACAGCTTGTCTAATGTCTAGATGGAAACAGAAAGGTTGTGAGGCATGAAAAAATAAATTACTTTTTAAATACATTACTGGAATGTCAGTCAAAATCAAGTATAAAAAAAAACAAGCAGCACTCAACTCAAACTACTTCTCCTTGCACTGCAGTTCTAATTATAATTTATATTCAGCTTTATTAAAGTACCAAACAACACACTGAAAGTAGAAATCACTGTGGTGCCCCCACTTATAAAAATGTTTCTTATCCAAAAAAGACCTGCTGCCTGACAACTATCTACTTGTTTCATGGGGAAAACATGATCAAAGTAAAAAATGAACAGCAAACAAGAAACAAGCTCAAGATACATTGCTTACAGGATTACTATACAGGTTATGGACCACACATGATTGGCATTCTGTTTAGTTTACGGGTAAAGCCTGCAGAGATGACTGGAAGTCTCCAACAAGTGTAATGAGCTTTCTTAAAATAATGTAATCCTGTCCTATTTCATCATTCCTTGCCTACTGTTGTTAATCTGCACATTTTGTAAAAGGTAGTGCGTGGGTTGCGCTGATCTCTTTCTGTAGTACACCCCCTTCTGGATGAATAGGTGTACTACATATTGTTTACTTGTACATACTGTAACCATCCCAATGTATTTCCAGTGTGATGCACACATTGAAAACATTTTGCTGCGATTTCTGAATTACATTGCTTGCCCTGTGTCCCACTGTTATGGCAGTTCTCAAATGCCACTCTTTATGTTGTGCTCCATCTTTTACATGTCACACTATACATGTCTTCACTATAACACAATTTCATGACTGCGTATGTCCATCTCTTGATACACTCTTGTGAATGATAGCACTTTTGAGTCATCTGTGTGAGGTGCATGTCCAGTTCTCTATAGCAGTTCATCACTTCAACATTCTAACCTCAGACTTAGATAATGAATTGTGGGTTGGTAGGTACACAAAACGGTTTACAGCAATTATTCTGGTCACTGACACGGTATTCATTCTGCAGTATTGAAACATTTGCCACATATTACACAGACACATGTGTCTGTCACACTGTCATCTTGTAGCATTTACCACCTAAGCAGGCACTCCTGCAAAGGCATTTGTCAATTAAATTGAAGACCTGACAAACAGCAATGCATGCAGATCATTATTTTAGTACCATAACATTTCCAACATCACAGAAACATATACTACTTGAAAAAAGCATAGAAAACATTGATTAAGTGCGGCTGTTAACATTGTGTAAAATGAGATCTTATCAACAACGCGAAGCTCACAAGGGAACTGCCAGTGGTTCTCATTCACTAAAACAAAGTATCAGAGGTTAGGTGCGAGGTACTTAAACACACTGTGGATAAACGTGTATGTTGAATATTAAAACAACTGTGCTATAAAAGGCATGTAAAAATGGCCTGAGGGCTGCACATGTTAAGAAAATGAGCTGGGTTCAAAATTGCAAAACAATGAAAAGTGACTCTGTTTTTAATTTTAGGACCAGAAGCTGTGAGAAATTAGTAGTTTAGGGCACAGTATAAAACAAAGTGGTGTAGATTTCAGTGTCTCATAGAATAAATGTAGATGTCTTGTTACAGAATGTGTTCTAATAATTTGCTGGGTCTGTGAGGCATTCTGGTCATAAACAGGGTCATCTTATACTAGTTTGTGAAAGAGAATGCATGCAGCAGCTGGGTATAAATCTTTTTGTACAGCAAGATCTGGACATCTGGTCAGAACTCAATAGGATATCAGCTGTTTTCACTGTATCAGAAACATTAAGTGCACTATTAAGAGTGACCTCAAAAGATATTTTAAGTAATTTTTAGGAGAACATCTTCCAGCCTCTTAACCCTGAGATACTCATTTTCTGGAGAACAGCATTATCATGGTTTGCTTCATGGGCGTATTTATGAACAATTCAGAAATGGAAAGCAAAAAATGGAAGCTGTTTAAGCTGTCAAAAAAGGAGATGAACTAATTTTATTTTATTTTACTTATATTTGTTTACTGGGGGCGGTGCACTGGTAAAACTGACCAATTGCAGACACTGCCCAGGTGAAAACTATTCACACTATACAGAACAGGCAGCACACTAAGCTGGCCTGAGTTAACAATATATAGTAATGGTCAGTGAAATACCAGGCTATCCATATACTAATGTCAGTCTGAAGATCTGTTATTGGAGTGGGTATAATGAGAAAGAAAAAAAAGACTTAAAAAAGTCCATAAAAGTCCAGCCATATCATCATGTTTGCTGCTGACACCACAGTCATGGGGCTCATCACAAAGGAGGATGGAAGGGCCTACAGAGAGGAGGTGGCATCTCTGATCCGTTGGTGTGAGGGGAACATCCTTGACCTGAATGTAAGCAAGACCAAAGAGATTGCCATTGACTTCAGGAAAAGGAGAACAAACCACCCAGTGCTCAAGATCAATGGTGAGAGTGTGGAGAGGGTTAAGAGTATGAAATTCCTGGGTGTACACATATCAGAGGATTTCTCGTGGTCAGGAAACACCAGCCAACTGGTCAAGAAAGCACACCAATGCATCTACTTTTTAAGAAAGCTGAAAAAAGCTAAGCTTTCTCCTCATATTCCCGCCACCTTATTTAGTGGTGCAATAGAGGGCATCCTCACCTGCAACTTCACAGTGTGGTTTGGAAGCTGCAGTTACAGAAAGGAAGGCGTTACAAAGAGTGGTGACAGTTGAACAGAAGGTAACAGGTTCCAGTCTTCCATCAGTACATCTTTATTCTGCAAGAAGCATCCGAACGGCCACCAAAGTAATACAGGACAACATGCATACTGCACATGGGCTGGTTAAGCATCTGGAATTGGGCAGTAGATATTGCAGCATCTGCTACAGGACTACAAGATTCAGTAACAGTTTCTACCCTACAGTGATTAGACTTCTGAATTTGATCACTAGTTCCAGGGGTCTGGACACATAATAAGTCAATTTTTATTTATTTGTGCAATATATACTTACATATATTCCAAGTAAGTGCAATATTTATTTATTATATTCATAGTCAGTATTATTTAACTCACTCAAGCGCAGTATTAGAGAAATAACTTAGGCATTTCAATCTGTAGTGTGTTTTTGTATTACTTTAAATAGGGTAATTAATTTAACTCAGGGGAGGGTATTATTTTCATATATGAGTGTTGGTAAATGTCTCTCCTTTCTTGCTTGTATTGGGAGTTGTATTGTATTTGTTAGTTATGTTTAGTCCTTGCTGTTATACTTTCCTTTGTAATCTCAAGAATTGAGCTGATGCACAAAAGCTTGTTTAGGTTACACATGTGTGGCTCTGAATGACAATAAAGTTTATGTTGACCTTGTCCCAGGATATTCCAGCTTGCAAAAAGAAAGGTGTGAACAACTGAGAGCTATGTTTTACAGATTAAATTCATACTTCATAATAAGTTAGGAAACATGCAATAGAAAGATGTTTTTATTTGTGCAACTGTAGGTTCATAGGTTTTATTTTCAATCGTACAACGTACTGGCCCTCAGAAAATGTGAGTGCCATAAACTCATGTTTGTATGTTGTGCTCCCATAAGGGGCAGAGGGAAAACTTGGTTGGTTCCCTAATGCAATGTAATGTACTTGTGTATTCTAGGTGCAAACCTTCAGACAGAAGTGCATTAGATACTAAATTATAAATTAGATAGACCAGAAAGATGTCTCTTTTAAGCAGCCAAAAAGAACCACAATACAATGATGATTTCTGAAGCTTTTCCATATAGTTCAAGTTTTCTAACCTTATGACTTTTCTAATAATGAATTGTCATACCTTTACAAGCTGCTTTATGCAACATGTTTTGAGGTTACAGAATATAACATTTTATTCAGTAACTGGCTGGGTCAGTGAGGTATAAAGTGGTTAAGTGATTTTCCTGGAGTGACTGCGCATGCCTTTAGAATTCCATAGGCTCAGGAATATGCTTTCCTGATTTCAGCTGGTACACATAGGTCAGTGTTTAAATTGTTGTCTACTATTGTCATTAGATTTTTTTTTTAATAATCATAATTTATGTCCTTTTTGCCAGGTCTCATGATGCTACATTCACTGGCATTAAAGGTGAAGCTATTACACTGCTCCAGGAATGTATTTTTGTAGACCCTCAAATCCCTAGACAGTTGTCAAAATGTAACCATAAAGCACAGAAAGGAAAGCCATTGGCAGTACACAGTGCTCAGGGGGACTGTTTTCAGAACATAATGTTTATGTGCTCACCTCTTAGGTTCATAGGTAATAGGTACTTACTGCAACTAGGCTAATGGCCCTGGGGCACTTACAAGCCTAGCCAAGAGTTTATTCCCAAAAAAACCCCTCAGTGAGCACCTGTCAACCCTGTCAATGAGGGACAAAGGTGGAACCCCTGGAACAAATCTGTGGTTTCCCATCCAGTCATCAAGGTTGTGCTTGAAGAGGATCAACAAGGTACTCTGTGTGACATGTATGGGAAGTCTCTTCCAGAGACCGGGCACCTCTGGGAGATAAACTCTCCAGCAGGTTTTGTTGATGTCACATATTAGATTTAGGCCTATCAAGTGGGTAATGTGCGAGGAGTTAGACTTACAGATATGGAGTATCTCTAGTAGGGCAGGGTCCAATATTGCCTTGTAGGTGAGACACAGATCACCTCTGAGCAATCTGTATGTTATACCAAGTAGAGTGATAGTGATTTGAGCCTGTCTGCATAGGAGAGATGTTGGAGGGCATGGATTCACTTTGTGGCCTTTCCAGTTGGTGCATGTGTTTGGAGAAGTACATACCAAGCAGGGAATTATACTCAATTATAGGCCTAATGAGGGAGGAGTACAGAGAGGTAATAACCTAACTTTTTCTGGATGCAATCCCTTTACTTATGAGATGAACCACGTAAAAGGCTTTTCTGACCACTGCTGCCACATGATGGTCGAATGTGAGATTGTTGTCAACCTGAGTATCCAGGTCTCTCACCACAGGTTCTGGGCTTAGGGGGTTGCCACTGATGTGGTAATCAGTAAGGGCCATGTTTTTGCCAAATGATGTGATAATACATTTTTTTGCATTTAATTTAAGGCCATGACTTTGGCATCAGTTAGTTGTAGCTGTGATACCCTCTTGAAGTATGTTACCATCATTTGGGGAGTCAATGACAGCACCTAACATACAGTCATCCACAAACTTGGTCAGACACAGGCCCTTTTCTTCACCTGGACCTCTGAGAAGTAGATTCCAAATAGTAGGGGTCCCAGGACAGATCCCTGGGGAATACCACTAGTGACAGGTCTGCTGTTGGAGGTGGTGGCACCTCTTTTGACCTTGTGGGTCCTATCAGTGAGCCAGTTGGCTACCCATCTGACAAGACAGGTATTTATGCCAAGTTGTGTTTGCTTTTCGATGATGCCTGAGTGAAGGATTGTGTCAAAGGCCTTGGCCAAGTCAAGGTAAGCTGTGTGTACTGACTTTCCCTCATCCAGAGCCTTGGTGACAGTCTCAAACCTTCTTTGTGACACTGGGTGTGGCACTGAATAGAGTAGCACCAATGGATTCTGTAGATCTACTGGGAGATTTTGAACTGTCATAAGGGGAATAATGTAGATAACTGAAGGGGTGCAGTTGGGCTCACCTGGTCTCAGTTCAGACAGTGAGCTGCTTTGGGACTTTGCTAGTCAAGGATTATCCATAACAGATCATATTCAACCTCAAGGATGCTCATAAGTGTAATTGATACCTGAAATCCTCAGGTCAAAGGTCGGTAGTTGACTTTACAGATACGCTATCATGGCATCAGACCTGAGGTTATTTGTTCTGGACGCCTGTGTGCAGTTTTTTTGCCACTCCTCTTTGGTATTTATTTTTCAAAGGTTAAAATGCCTGCTGACAACAGTAAATTTGGTGCCATCATAAACTCCTCAGAGAACACCAAAATCCTCCTAGATGCCCTTTCCAAAACAAATAGCTGGTGTCAGAACTATAGACCATAACAAAATGCATTTATTTATTTATTGCATTTGTTTAGTGGGATAGACTAACTTGGCAGAAATGCTATCACCTTTTCATCAGAGGCCCAGGGAGATAAGCTCCAGAAAAATTACATTACATAAAGATCATACTGAAAAGAGATATACAATTAATACACAAATTTACAAAATTTACACCGAGTATTATTAACTAATAGCAGCATCATGTAATGAGCTATTATACCCTTTTCTGGGGAGAAAAGCACCGGAAAAATACATAAAGAGCATAGTAAACAGAGGTGTACAAGTAACCAGAAACTATGCAACATTTAAACAATAAATGCTAAGAAACATATAATCATATCTTTCACATAGTATGGCTTCCATTGTAATTATGAAACTGGCAACAAGCCCCTGAAAACTGGTCCTGTAGTCAGGGATCCGGGAACCAGTATCAACAATGAACTGTCTTTTAATTACCATGTATCCACTATTGTGAGGAAACCCTTTTTCATCACACAGCTTGTATCTAAATGTATGATATCCAGGCACAGGAATGTAATCACTCCACTGTACTTGCCTCTCATCAGGCTGATAATTAAATATAATGCCTCATTTGGTATGTACCTGTCAAAACACTTGTTACAGTTGGAGCAACCGCAATCCTTTCTTTCAAAAAAAAAATTAAGGGTCTAATCACAAAAACTATGCAGACCATTTTAAAACCTTGTCCCTCTTCTCAGTATCATACAGATTGCTAAGAGATGACTTCTGCCTTTCATACACAGCCTGACCTGACACTATCCTGTCAGCTCTACACATTCACAAGTTCAATGATAGTTTGAGCAACCAGTCAGGGGATCTCAGTTTCTCTCCTTTGCAATATAAATAGAACATAATATGTATATAGCACAGAGAATACTTCTCCTGTGGATCCATGTTCCACTCTACAGGGATCCCAATCTCTTTTGGACAATCAATAGATCATGTTGGAGAGATATGTATATATCACAGAGAATACCCTTCTATGGAACCATCTTCCACCTTACATAAACCAAAGTATTTCTCTTACTCTGTTCAAATGTAATTTGGATGACTGCATGGGTAGCTGCAACTCCATCCCTCATTTAGCACTCCCATCAATCATGGATACGGAAAACATGTAATAGTCCCAACGTATCCTTGTTCAGCCCATCCCTAGGTTATTTGTATACAAATTATAAGGGCAGGCTTCTACAGATCCTCAGCGATCAATAGCCTAGTAAGTGCCTTCTTCACATATGTCCGTAATCTCAAAGGAAGCACCCAGATCTGTTCAGAACTGGTGGTCAAGGACTCCATATACACAAATGCTGTAGATATAGCCAATCTACTGGCTGACAGATTCAGTGAAAACTTCTCCCCTCTGTCCCCTCATCAGTAAATCAGGACATCCCCAGTACCTGCCCCCCCCTCACCACTTTTTTCTAGGGAACAGGTCAAAACTGCCTTTTCGAAGGCAAAAAATACAGCCTCCATGGGACCTGATAACATCCCAGGCTGCATCCTACATGAACTCAGCAATGAACTTGCAGCACCATTAGGCACCCTTTTTAACTAAAGCCTGAGTCCTGAGTACCGGCTTTGTCCCAGCCGAGTGGAGGACAGCTACTGTCATCCCTTTGCACAAAGGTGGAGGATCCACCAATCCAGGAAATTATAGACCCATCAGCCTAACTAGCCTGACCTGCAAGGCCATGGAACGGATTATCATGGACCTCATTAACAGGGACATTGGAAACCTCGAAACACTCGACCCCACACAGTTTGGCTTTGTCAAGGGGAGGTCATATCTGTTAAATCTGGTTGACTTCTTTGAGACAGTCACCAAGGCCATGGATGAGGGGAAGACAGACCACACCGCCTACCTTGACCTGGCCAAAGCCTTTGACACTATTCCCCACTTGGGCATAGCAGATAAACTCTCTCAACTAGGCATCAATCCATATGTTACCAGATAGGTAACAAACTGTCTCACTGATAGAACCCACCTAATCAAAATAAGTGAAGCCTCCTCAAGCAGTAGATCTGTAATGAGCGGCATACCCCAGGGATTGGTCTTGGGGCATCTGTTATTCAGGATATACTTATCTGAGCTGCAGGCCAAAACCAGTGGGCTATGGCTGACCAAGTTTGCGGATGACTTAAAGCTGGGCACAGTCATCAATTCCCCAAGTGATGTGGATGTCCAACAAGAGGGTCTCACCCAAACAAATGACTGGGGCCAGAAACATGGCCTCAAGCTGAATGCCAAAAAATGCATCATCATACCCTTTGGAGAGAGTGACATCCCCATATATTATCACATTAATAACAATGTCCTAATTACACAATCAGTAGTGAGGGATTTGGGCACCCAGGTTGATAGCAACCTAACCTTTGACCACCATGTTGCTTCCGCTGTATGGAAAGCTTTCTACATGGCCCACCTCATAAGCAAGGGTATCTCATCTAGAGACAAAGAGGTCATAACATCTCTGTATTCTTCCTAAGGCCAATTATTGAGTACAACACCCCCTTCAGCATGTACCTTGCAAAGCACATGCAGCAGCTAGAGAGACCACAGGGGTTCCTCACCAGGAGAATCCAGGGCCTCAAACATCTACCATACACAGATACTCGAAAAGCCCTGTCCCTCTACTCAGTTTCATACAGACTCCTCAGAGGTGACCTCTGTCTGGCATACAAATCAATCTCAGACCCCGCCTTGATGGGACTGCTGCGTATCTGCAAGTCAAGCTCCACTTGAGTAACCCTTACACGCGACCTCAACCTGGTCTGTGATATCAATAGAACTTGTTCACAGGACAGATTTGTGTCCCAGAGACTCCCCCATCTGTGGAATAGACTCCCTCTCCACGTCAAGCAGAGTACCTCTTTACCCCTTTTTAAGTGCAACCTGGATAATTGGATGGGAAACAGAAAATACACTTCTGGGATTCCACCTGTGTCCCTGCTGGACAGGGGCTCTGGGTGCTGACTTGTCTAAACATGGGCTAAACTCTTGGCTAGGCTTATAAGAGACTCAGAGCCAATAGCCTAGTAACCTCCTATGATCCTATGAACCTATGGACACTCGGGTCAAAAGAGGTGTTAAACTGTTGACTGATCACCATTTAGTGGTGGTGTGGATCTGATAGCCAAGGCAACATCTGGGCAGAAATGAGGAAGTGAAGTATGTAGTGTGGGGTCCTGGGGGTGCATTCGTTGGAGATGAATGTAAATCCCCCTCCATAACAGCTTGTGTCATGTATCTGGGAAGGTCAGGGATGGGGAGTCTGAATAGTTCCTGTTCAAGACCTCAGTAGTTGAAGTGGTAGCAAGCAGCTGTAGCCCAAATGTGGCCTGTGTTTCTTATGGCATTAACTCTGCAGCCCCTTGTGGACTCCAATGGAGAGGGAAACTGTCTGATCAAAGAAAGAAACTTTCTATGCAGTGTAATGTGGTGATTTCCATTCCTGACTATTTGAAATTTTCATTTGTAAATATTGGCCTTATTATGTATTCCATTTGGTGTTATTGGTTGTATTTCAACCCAGCCCTGAGCCTGAAATTGATCTGGTAAACAAACAAACAAACAAACAAACAAACAAACATAACAAACATAACAAAAATAAATAAATGCAATTAACTAAATAGATAAATTGCTGACAATCCAGAAAAGTATCAACTGTAGCAGTGGCTGAAGTGGAGGCTTGGTTGTGGAAGGAATTTGGAGAGACCATAAAAAATTACCTTTGTACGACCTCAAAGTGGTACTGGCAAACTAACTGAAAGCCTACCACACACCCCAAACTTACATATACCAAGTCTAACATGGTAATAGGGTTGGAAGGGTGGCCTAATGGTTAAGGTGTTTGCCTTACAAACACAAGGTGCAGGGTTTGAACCTCACAAGGGATAATTGGCTAGGCTTAAAATGGCTCACAAGGGCAGTTAACTTAGTACCAATCTATGAGCTTATGACCATATCTCAGTGAAAGGGAATATTTGTGGAAGTGGCTATCTTGGATTTGATATATGTAAGTCCATTTATTCAGCCATTCCATCTCTGTGTTTTAGGACTGACTTTAGCACTTCCTAACATTTCAAATGGTTACCTCTTTATCATCATAATAATCTTCTTGAAGTGACATCTTTTTTTAAATATTTAGGACTGGAGCTTCTTCAAAATCTAAGCTTCCAACTAAACACCCACAGTACCAAAATTAAAACACAGCAAACTTTATTTTAGGCTTGGAACATCTCACATATGTTATCACTATCAGAATGAGAAACCATAGGGAAAGGAATATTAAAAACACCATTAGAATATGCCCTTCCAATCATAGCCTAAGCCCCAAAGAAAAAACATATATTTCTTCATATTATTGATAATTAAATTTATTTGTATATCCATTGCTTTTTTCTTCAAAAATGAATTGTCTAGTAATCGAAAAAAAAAAGAGCCCAAGTACTTGTTAGCCTACTTTTGAAACTGTTGAGTCTAAACGTGTTCACTTATCTTGCAGATTGTTTCACAATCAATGGAAAATATATAATCTGAAATCTCAGTCCACTTAGCTCCCTCACTTCATTCCACTCTGTCCTCAAAGAAGTTCAGTGATCATAGCCTCGCCATTCTAGGCCCCCAAGTCTGTCAATCATTTCTAGCTGATATAGGAGACTTCAGTGATCGTTATGATTTTACTGCTCTTTATGATTGGAGGAGAAACTACACAGACTGTCTTTTAAAGATCTCTTTAAAGAAGCAAAATACCAGTGTTTCACTGAAATCACTTGGCTTTTCTACATTAATTCTATCATTTTGTATTTACTCATTCTACCAACATTCTTTTATTATGCTTTCTAATAGCTCTAGTATTTATATAACATAAGATTTTCCTTCTCTTTCTATTGCCCTTTTCATATTTCCCTCTTAATTTCATGGCCTGCTTTCTTATCTCCATTCTGGTTGTCTTTCTCTTTCTCTTCCTGTCTCTTTATCTTTTTTTTTTGTTTTAACTTCTTTTTTGTCACATTTATTTCATTTCCTTACTTTCTGGTCATTACATTTTCCTTTGCTTTTCTTACTCTATGCTTTTGTTTTATTCTTTATCCTGAATTCCTCTTTTTCCTACTTGTAGCAACTGCCTCATGTACACAGACAACCCTTTCCTCTTACCTCCCAACACTATGACTTGTGAGAGATGCACATATATAGCCAAACTGGAAGCCAAGCACTCCGCAGCCAAGACTGAATTAGCCAGTCAAGAGGAAAAGGTTAACACCTGCACCACACCACATTCAGCACATAGCCCTCCAGAAGTTACACCACCACAACCCTCACATAGTAACACAAAACACACACCTACTTTTGCGGAGGCTCTCAGTAAAAATCTGCCCAAACAACAGAGACCGCCAAGGCAGAAACACAAACAACCACCACATCCCAGCACAAACCATGAGATACACAGCTCACATAAACAGTGTGCCACTCAACCAAAGCCCATAAGGCAAAACAACTTACCCAATACACTAGTCATAGGTGACTAAATAGTAAGGCACACTCACTAGGTTTCATAAGGAGAAAGTTATGGTCAGCTACCTGTCGGGTGCCAGGATCCGCCACATAAAGCACGCACTTAGGTCACTCCACTACAGGTACAAATACAACTCTGTCATTGTCCATGTTGGTGTGAATGACCTGAGACGTAACTCTCCAGACTACATGAAAAGAGACATAGAGGAGCTCTCTAATCATGTAGCCCAGGCAGGTATGACCCTAGCTCTGAGTAGCATCCTACCATCACCCAGAATGATACCACAGTACAAGCAGAAAATGATTGACTTCAACAATTGGCTACGTTTCTGGTGTCATTCTAAGGGGATCCAGGATCTGTCTGCCTGGGATGACATGATCGACAGACCTCGATGCTTCATCAGAGATGGCCTGCACCTGTCACCCCAGGGATTCCAGATACTAGCCAATGCTCTTGCCACCCCTATACTGTCTTTTTTTAGGCAATGTCCTTAAGACAAAATTATTACCATAACAGCTACAAGCAAATGAAAGCTGAGGTTTGTGCTACTCAATGCTAGAAGTCTAAATCTAAAAATGCACTCGCTCGAAGCACTCCTTAAAATGGAGAACATCGACATCTGTGTAATGACCGAGACCTGGTTCAAGGCTCCGGAGAGTACCCCAGAACTACCAGACTACAATTCATACCACACCTTTCTGTCCCTAAACCTGGACCGAAGCACTAAAGGCAGTGGTGTCTCCATATTCATAAAGGATATGCACACCTCCAGACTAGTAGCCCAACATAACACATCATAGATACTTCAGGTACAACTAACACTGGGTAAAACTGCAATCCAGGTTGTAGCCTGCTATAGATCCCCCACCATGTCCCAAGACTCCCACTCCACATTCCTAAACAGACTGGAAAATATTAGGGTACAATCCAATATCCTTATATAGGGAGACTTTAACTACCCCTCCATTAACTGGGAAAATTACTCATGTACCAATATACTTGCTCAATGTTTTTTGGAATTCATTAATTCCAATGTCCTAGGCCAACTCATTCTTACCCCCACCAGGGGTAGAAATGTCCTTGACCTGGTCATTACTAATATGGGCGACCATTGCTCTACACCAGTAATCAACTCCTCCCTGGTTAGATCTGACCACAAGCTAATCACCATGGATATCCACATCCCACCCTCACACCCCCAAAGGAAACCACCGTAAAAAACTTCTCTAAAGCTAATTTTGGTCTTCTAAAAACAGAGGTGGCTAACTTCACAACACCGATGCAAATTGAAAATAGGTGCATGACTGCTGAATCATACACCAATGCACTGTATGAGCACATACACAAGTGCATGGAATGGGCCATACAAAACAGAACCAAGACGGTCTCCTCCAAAAAAGGGAAGCCAATATGGTGGCCCCCCACCATAAACAAAGTCTACAACAGAAGAAAAAAACTGTTGCAGAAAAGGGTGAATTCCCAAGATTGGAAAAACTCCCTTGTTAGCCTCAGCAAAAAACTGAAATCCATCATCATATCCTCTAAACCTAGCTACAAAAAAAAAATTTCTGCAGATTCTAAAGACAACCACAAGGAATAGGTTCATAGGTTCATAGGTTGATACTAGGCTGTCTGCCCTAGGGCATTTATAAGCCTAGCCAGAGTGTATTTGGCTTCCGCCTCCCTATTAGATTAGCCTACTGTGCCTCTGTAAAGTAGGTCACAGAAGGTACCCTTTTAAGATTAGTTTACTGTGCCTCTGTCTAGCAGGGACACAGAAGAGATCCCAGGGGTGAATTTGCGATTTCCCATCCACGCTTCCAGATTTTGCTTGAAGAGGGTCAGCGAGGGGCTATGTCTAACATGAATTGGGATTCTATTCCAGAGTGAGGGGAGCCTCTGAGAAATGAATCTGTCCCTCCAGCATGTCCTATTTATTTTAGTGCTGAGGTTTAGGTTCCTGGAGCGTGTAGCTCTAAGGGACTTGGATTTTTTGAGGTAAAGCATGCTCATTAATTCTGGGTTTGACATTGCTTTGTACATCAGGCATAGATCGCCTCAGAGTAGGCGGTAAGCAACTGAGTAGAGCTGGAGTTTCTTTAGTCGAGCTGCATAGGACATCTGTTTGTAGCCCATGGTCCTCTTGGTGAGGTACTTTTGGGGTCTCTCCAGTTGCTGCAGGTGTCGGGTAAGGTACATCCCAAAAGGGGCATTGTATTCAATTATGGGCCTGATGAGTGACGAGTAGAGGGGCACAATGACCTCTCTTGATCTAGATGCGAACCCTTTTGTGATAAGGTGGGCTATATAGAAGGTCTTTCTAACCACTTTGGCAACGTGATTATCAAAGGAGAGATTACTATCTACGTTGGTCCCCAAATCTCTAATTATTTCTTCCGTACTTAATGGATTACCACCTATGTGGTAATTTGTAGGCACCTTGTTTTTCCCAAAGGGGATGACTATGCACTTTTTAGCATTTAGCTTGAGGCCGTGGCTCTGGCACCAAGCATCCATCTCTGTGAGACCCTTTTGGAGGATGCTAGTGTCAGTTGGAGATTCGATTATGGCCCCCAGTTTGCAGTCATCTGCGAACTTTGTCAGCCATAATCCCCCCGTGTTAGCCTGAACCTCAGAGAAGTATATACCGAACAAGAGAGGTCCCAGAACTGAGCCCTGTGGGACACCACTTGTAACTGGTTTGGATTCGGACATGGCACCTGCGATTCTGGCCATGTGGGTTCTATCTCTGAGCCAGTTTGCAACCCATCTTGTGATATAGGGGTTGATATATAAGCTGGTAAGCTTATTTATGATGCCCGAGTGGGGTATTGTGTCGAAGGCTTTTGCGAGGTCCAGGTAGGCTGTGTGGACTACCTTGCCCTCATCTATGGCTTTGGTAACTGTTTCAAAGAAATCAACTAGGTTTAAGAGGCAAGTTCTGCCCTTAACAAAGCTGAATTGGGTAGGGTCCATTGTCTGGAGGCTCCCAATGTCTTTGTTTATGAGTTCCATGATAATATGCTCCATAGCTTTACAGACCAGACTAGATAGGGTTATGGGGCGATAGTTCCCGGGGTCCATTGTGACACCACCTTTGTGGAGTGGGACCACTGTAGCTGTACACCATTCTTTGGGTACATATCCTGTAGTAAGGCTAAGTTTGAACAGTGACAATGTGAGGGTTCAGTTCTTCTTGGAGCTCATGTAAGACACAGCCTGGGACACCGTCCGGTCCCATAGATGCTGTGTTTTTTGCTTTGGAGCGGGCAGCTTTGACCTGTGCATCTGTGATGTCAGGGAGGTTACATTCAGTTGGGATAGGCATTTGCTCCTTTGGGGGGGGGAGAAGTTTGCGCTGAATCTGTCTGCCAGGATGTTGGCTATGTCTGTAGGTTCGGTATATTTTGTACCGTTATGCAACAATTCAGAGCATATCTGGGAGTTTCCACCCATGTTCCTGACATAACTAAAGAAGGACTTGTGATTATCTTTAGTGTCTAGGGCAATTTTTCTTTCGAAACTGGCCTTTGATGATTTTATGAGGGATCGAAGTTTCTTGCTAATACTGATCAGAGATGCCCTTCCTTTTTGGGATTTTGCTCTGTCATGTAGTAGCTTCCTCCTTCTGTTGTATAGCTTATTTATGGCCGGGGTCCACCAGACCGGTCTCCTGTTTTTGGAGGAGTGAGTCTTGGTTTTATTTGGGATAGCACGATTCATGCATTCCTGCAGGTGCTCATAGAATGCATTTGTAAAGGATTCTGTGGATTGGGCTGTATTATCCTCTGGCCTGGGGGCTTTGAAGGATTCCACCTCAGTCTTGAGAAGTGCAAAGTTGACTTTTGAGAATTCGATACTTATGTCAAGAATCTACACGGCAATACTCAGATCTGCTCTGAGTTACAGCACAATGGCAATACATATACAAAATCAACTGATATTGCCAACGTATTGGCCGACAGGTTGAGTGTGAACTTTACCCCCCTTTCACCCCCTAAAGGGCCTATCACAATACCTGAGGAATGCCAAGTCCCTATTATCACAGCTACACTGGTCAAAAGCGCACTGTCTAAAGCCAAGAATACAGCTTCCATGGGACCTGATAATATCCCTGGCTGTGTTCTACATAAATTACAAAGTGAACTGGCACCACACCTGAGTACCCTGTTCAATCACAGCTTCATTTCAGGCTTTTTTTCCTATCGAATGGCGCACTGCTATGGTCATCCCACTCCACAAAGGAGGAGCGACTACAGACCCTGGGAACTACCGCCCATTAGTCTGACGAGTCTAATATGTAAGGCTATGGAGTGCATCATCATGGACCTTATAAATAAGGACATGTGGAATCTCCAAACTCTGAACCCCATGCAGTTTGGGTTTGTAAAAGGTAGATCATGCCTGCTCAACCTGATAGACTTCTTTGAGTCTGTCACTAGAGCTGTGGATGAGGGCAAGGTAGTTCACACAGCCTACCTAGATCTTGCCAAGGCCTTCAACACCATCCCTCACTCAGGAATCATAGATAGACTCACTAAACTAGGCATAAACCCCTATGTCATAAGATGGGTTGCCAGCTGGCTCACTGATAGAATCCACATGGTGAAAGTAGCGGACTCCAAATCTGACTACTGACCAGTTACAAGTGGTGTCCCACATGGATCAGTCCTAGGTCTTCTCCTGTTTGGCATCTACTTCTCTGAAGTTCAAGCCAACACAAAGGGACTCTGGCTAACCAAGTTCGCAGATGATTGTAAACTGGGAGCCATTATTGATTCTCTAACTGATGTAGACTTTCTGAAAAAAGGCTTCACTGACACCAATGACTGGTGCTAGAACCATGGCCTTAAGCTCGATGCCAAAAAGTGCATTGTCATTCCCTTTGGGAAAAATTCACTGGCCATGAACTACCACATAGGCAGTAGTCCACAAAACACAAAAGGAGTGATAAGAGACCCAGCGACACTGACAGCAACCTCTCCTTTGATAACCACATTGCCACTGTAGTCAGAAAGTCCTTCTATGTGGCACATCTCATTACAAAAGGTTTCTCATCCAGGAAGAAAGAGGTCATAATCCCTCTCTACTCATCCCTCATTAGACCTATTATAGAATACAACACCTCATTTGGTATGTACCTCACTAGACACCTACAACAACTGGAAAGGCCACAAAAATACCTCACTAAGAGGATCTTAGGCCTTAGACACATGCCGTATACGGACAGACTCAAAGAACTCCAGCTATACTCTGTCTCTTATCAACTACTTAGAGGAGATCTCTGCTTGACCTACGAAGCCATATCTGACCCAGAGCTGCTAGATATGCTACACCTAAAGAAATCCCAACCCCTCCATGCCACACTCTCCAGGGACCAAAACCTCATTACCACAATAAACAGAACATGCTGGAGGGACAGGTTCCTAACCCAGAGACTTCCCATACTCTGGAACAAAGTTCCCATTCACGCCAAGCAGAGCACTTCACTGGCCCTCTTTAAGAGAAATCCTGATGAATGGATGGGCAATAGGAAGTTCACTCCGGGGATCACTTTGGTGGCCTTGCTTGGCAGGGGCACTGGGAACTAACGTTGGGTGGCATCATGCTAGGGAATCTTCTTGGGCTAGGCTTATATAGGCTCCAGGGCTATGAGCCTAGTACACACCTATGAACCTGTTTTTGTACTTACTTTTACTTTATTGCATTTTATTTGTCCTGCTTTGCATTATTGTTTACTAGTTTCTTACAGGTTTTTCCTATTGTTCATTATTATTCCAACTTTGTTCTGCTTCTTGTTCACGTAAAGTTTATGCTACTCTTGTTACTGTTGTATTACTTTGTTACTGTTGTATTACTTTGTTACTATTGTATTACTTTGTTACTATTGTATTACTCGTTACTGTTGTATTACTTTGTTACTGTTGTATTACTTTGTTACTATTGTATTACTTTGTTACTGTTGTATTACTTTGTTACTATTGTATTACTTCGTTGCTATTGTATTACTCTTGTTACTATTGTATTACTTTGTTACTATTGTATTACTTTGTTGCTATTGTATTACTCTTGTTACTATTGTATTACTTTGTTGCTATTGTATTACTCTTGTTACTATTGTATTACTTTGTTACTATTATATTACTTTGTCGCTATTGTATTACTCTTGTTACTATTGTATTACTTTGTTGCTATTGTATTACTCTTGTTACTATTGTATTACTTTGTTACTATTGTATTACTTTTTTCTGGGCTGAGCCTGACATTGGTCCTTGTGTATCAGTGCTCTACCATGGTTAACAAATGTAAATGAAATGAATAAATAAATGCCAACATTTTACCTTGACAGATGTGCTTTAACTGTGCTTACAAGGATGTTAGGTTATTCTACCATATCCTGGTGCATATACAAGAAAAATGATCATGTAATAATTACTACTAATCCTTTGTAATCTAGGTGATCTGTCCACTTTATGGCCCCAGGAAGGTGTGACATTGTCACAAATTCATTTGAAAAGCCCAGAGAGGTGTGCACACAATGGAGGCATTTATTACTATGATGGTTGAGAGATTCCCAGGTCTTATGGCCTTTTGAGTCTTTGGGGACAGTTTTAAGCCTAGCTATTCTGTTATTATGGACTCTGTCCACTGCGTGCTTACATATAAAGTAAAGAAGATGGAGGATCTTGAATTTCCTTTTCTCTCTAATATTACAATATATATGTGACATAGAGAATTCAGTTTCCTGCATGGTTATTCTTCCATTTTATGAGTCTAATAATCTCCTATACACTGCACTGGAAACATTTAATCATTTTTTTTTTTGCTCTACCCTTACTAAAAAAAAATCTATAAGACCTATGACCTTTTCACAGCCTAGCCGCACTTAAATGTAGGGCTCTTGCACTGTAAAGTCAAGGCTGCAGACATAGTGTTTAGGGAACACAAGGTATATGTGCCCAGTTCTTAGGGTCATAGGTATTTACTAGGCTATTGATCTGTGAGGATCATAAGAAGCTTTGATTTACATTTCTGTGGTATTTTTAGCCCTTATATTTTGCATACAAATAATCCAGAGATGGGTAGAGCAAGGATGTGTAAGGATTTTTACACATTTCCCTTACTCAGGAGTGACAGCTGTACTAAACTAGAGTTGAATTTGTGGTTATCCATTCATTCATCTAAATTATGTATGAATCGATCAAGAGAAGTACTTTGCTTTATATGGAGTGGAAGATGGTTCCATAAAAGAGGTATTCTCTGTGATGCAAACCTAACTCTCCAACATGTTTTATTTAATTTGTAAAAGTGATTGAGATCCCTTGAGTGAGGTTTATGATACCATTGGACTTGTGAATGTATAACAGGTCTGACAGAAAACGGTCTGTGGCAATATATGAGAGGCAGAGGTTGCCTGCCAGTAGCCTATATGATACTGAGAAAAGGAACAAAGCTTTGGGATGGTCTGTTATGATTTTGGCCCTTGGACAAGTACATCCCAAAAGGGATATTCAACTCCATGATCAGCCTAATCTGACCCAAGTTCAGTGGACAGATTACATCCCTGGAGCTGTACATAGTACCTTTAGATACAAGTTGTGCAATGAAAAAGGGCTTCTTTACAACAGTGGATATGTGATATTCAAAGGACAGTTCATTGTCAACATAGGTTCCCAGACACCTAACTAAAGGATCGATTTTTAAGGGGCGTGTGTTAAATGCGATACTATCAAGAGAAGTCATACTTGCTGAAAGATACTGTTATACACTTCTTGGCATTTAGTATTAGTCCATAGTTTTAACATCAGCTTTTTGTTTCATATAGGCCCTCCAGGACAATCTTGGTATCCACTGAGGAGTTTACAATGGCACCATATGCAGGCTTGGTTAGCCACAAACCCTTAACATGAAATTTGACCTCTGAGAAGTAAATGACAAAGAGGAGTAGCTAAAGGATCCAACCCTGAGGTATACCACAAGTGACAGGTCTTTTAGAGGAGGTAGACCACCCACCCTAACTTCTTGAGTTCTATCTGTAAGCCAATATGGAATCCAATGAGCATTACATAGGGATTGGCATTTAGCTGGGCGTGCTTATCTATGATGCCTGAGTGTGGGATATTGTTGAATGCCTTTGCAAGATCTGGATATGTGATGTGTACTTCTTTTTCCTTATCCATTGCTTCAGTAACTTTTTTGAAAAAGTCATCCAGGTTAAGTAGACAGGACCTGCTCTTGATGAATCTGAACTATGTTGGGTCAGGAATCTGTAGATTACCGATATCCTTATATATTAATTCCTTAATGATCCTATCTATAACCTTAAAAATTAAATTGGTCAGGCTTATGCATCTATAATTAATGAAGTCCATTGAAGACACCCACCATCAGCTTTGAGCAAAAGAATAACCGTTGCTGTCCTCCAATCATTTGGCACAAAGCCTGTTTTTAGGCTAATATTGATTCATTTTTGTAATCGATTAGGCAAGTGATGTTTCAGGCTGAGCAGTAGGGAGGTTAGTATGTATTTTGGACTAGTAGACATAGTGTCCTTGGCCCTAGATATTGCCTTGAGAACTTAGTCTTTGGGGGTGTTGGTGTGGTTATGTGATCACAGAATATTAGAGAGGAGAGGGGGTTGAGGTTTGTGCTACATTTGTCCACTAGTAGATCGGTTATGTCTTCTGGGTTTGAATATGTAATATCATTTACTATTAACGCTGCCCAGTGGTGGGCATTATTTCTAAGATTTTTAATATAGTTAAATAAAAACTGTGTGGTTAAACTTCACCTGGATGGTTATTTCACCTCATACCTGACATCTGCTTATTTTATCAGACTCTGGAGTTTATTGATTAATTTAGCAGGAGTATTTTTGGCATCTTGAGAGAGTGATTTATTTTTGTGTGCAAATATTTTTTTTTGTCCTTTATTACTGAGACTGTGTATATTTGGGTTCCACCATAGG
This sequence comes from Protopterus annectens, assembly GCF_019279795.1. Lineage (NCBI taxonomy): Eukaryota > Metazoa > Chordata > Ceratodontiformes > Protopteridae > Protopterus > Protopterus annectens. The sequence goes on along the minus strand of NC_056733.1, from coordinate 709,230,911 downwards.
AGTTTATGTTTTATTTATTTCTTGGAGGGACCGATGTGGCTATGCTGCTATTTACATGTGCAAAGAATTTTGGCAGTGAAGGATTCCTCATAAACAGTGGGGTCAACAAGATGGGAAGGGGCTTTTAAATTTACCCAGGTCATCATTCAGTTTTGGTAGATTAGCTGTCACATAATCTCCATATACCAAGGTAATGGAAGATGCTTTAGGCTTCAATTTTATGGTGAATGTGATTAATCTGTGATCTGATTTGACCAGCAAGGAAGTTATAACTGGTGAGGAGGAAAGCTGTTCCATATTGGTAAGGACCAAGTCCACAGTTTTATTCCCCTGATTGGGGTGCTGACTGACTGGCCCAGGGAGTTTGTATTGATGACGTCTAGAAACTTCTGGGCATACATTTTTGAAGATGTGAATGTCTCCCTGTTTATGGAGGGGTAGTTGAAGTCTCCTAGGAGAATAGTGTTTGGCTTAATACACAAGGACTCCATGCTAATTCGATTGAAGGTATGGGTTGATGAGGATATGGGGTTCCTATCATATGATCGAAGTCTTACAACTTTGAATCAATAAAGAACAAACTTTAATGATCGAAGTTGTAAAACCTCTAAGCATATAATGGAGATCGTCATAGAGCACGGAAAGGAAAGATTTCCCTTTACTGCACTGTAGTGCAATCTCGGAGTTGGTATATTTAAGTAGTGGGGGGGGTGCAGGGGGGCTTGCTCCCCTACATAGAGTGTTTTTTTTTTTATGTGTGTTCGAAGTTCCTTGACTTCGGTCATTAAAGTTCGCCCTTTAATGATTCGAAGTTTTGGAACTTCGATCATATGATATAGACCTGAGGATATGGGAGGGGTGAGTCCTAAAGTTATCTATGACATGATAATGAATTTTGTTAATAGTAGGTTGCATGTGGAGGAGATCTAGGTCAATATGTTGTCTAATGACAACATGGATATTCAGTCAAAAGTACATAGAATTTGGACGTACCGTTTGTTTCATTCAGTCAGGCCTACCTTTTATGAAATGATACACACCCATATATAAGTATCTTTCTCTCTCTCATATATATATATATATATATATATATATATATATATATATATATATATATATATATAGTTATACACACACACACACACGCTCATCACTTAAAATCTCCCATTTGGAGGACTTATACCTGGTCTGCACAGAGCATTCCCCACCCTCGCATGCCCCTAGGTGACCATCGGCTGTCTGCCTGCAGCATTTTTGCCTGAGTGCCCCTGGCACTATCTCCCAGAGCTGGGATTGCAACCATGGTGGGTTGGGCAGAGACAGTGGAGCAGAGCAGACTGTAGCATCACATATGCTGGCCCTGCATGGTAGGGGGAATTTTTTGGTATGCCTTAACTGAGCCCAGCCGGTGAAGTCATACACATTACTGGGCACAATGTCAGCACACTCCAGCCCCCCCCCCCAAAAGATGCCATAGTTTTACTAACTTGAAGGGAGAAACATTTGTACTGCACACAGTGATTGATGCCTTTAAAGATCTGAGTATATTCATAGATCCAGCTTTGAGTTTTTTTTGATGTTATCAACCAATTGGTTAACGATAGTTATGGATCTTTAGGCTGTACAAAATCGATTTATAAAGTTTAGGAAATCAGAAATTATGATTTTTTTTGTAACTTACATTACCAGTTACATTAGATCAAACTATACTATAGAATAATAACACAAAAGCCTTATAAAAAAACTAACATTAGTAAACTGGAAACAGTACAGCAGAAATATACCATGAGCATCCATGTTTTAAAGTTTAAGCTATTATGAAAGATTAAAATATCTGAACTTATGCAGTATCCCATATAGATATTGAAGATGAGACTTTATTCAGGTATATAGGGCATGTAGAGAGAACTATATCTGGGAATGCTTGAGGTTATGAAAGAGTAGTAGAGAAATATCAGACAACTTGTATGGGAGATGATACAGGAATGAAAGATCTGCCAGCAGGTTTTCTGAGAGAGTAGATGATGCCTGGAATAGACTAGCAACATTATATTAATGCAAGCACTAATTCTGATATTTTTAGAACAGCTTGGACACATTATGAGGATGACTGGTATATTAGCAGACTACAATGACATTATTGTCCAAGCATGAAATATTTGCATGCATATATGTATGTATATATGGGTCTACCGTGCGTTTTTGAAAGCCCATATACTCGAACATTATTTTTATGAGAAGAAAATAATGAAAACTGAAATCCCAAACCATGCAGTTTTTTCCAGGGCAAGTAAATACTTGCCCAACATAGGGAAATATGTTCTTTTCACAACGACCACCAAGCAAAGCTGAACATCAAAACAACAGGAACAAATGGGCAGGAAATCCAAAAAAAAAACAATTTATGAAACCAATATAATCCAGGTCTATATTACGTGATCAAATGTTTAGTTAGTCAAATAACTAAACATTGATCACTGAAAGTCAAAGAACCAAAACTGTGAATGGCAGTTTCCACTCAGGGAAACAAGTCATTTGGCCGTTACATGGATTTTGCCCTTTCTTCAATGTGGAGCGATATCAGAGTTGGTATATTTAGTTGGGTGGTGAGGGGCACAGCCCCCCACATCAGGGAGTGTGGGGACAAAGCCCACCACTTCATTTGTGTTTATTTTTTTATTTTTTTTTTTAGGTAGAACAACAGCATTGTTTTCCTACATGGAAACTGCTGTTAGCGGTTTTGGGTCTTCGACATTTAGCGATCTACATTTAGTTATTCGATGAACTAAACATTGATCACGTAATATAGACCCTATAATCCAAATCCCTTAGTACCTTGGCACAGCAGCCTTTACAGAGTAAAATATTTTACTCTGTGTTCACTGTTCGCGATTTTAGTTTTCATTATTTTCATCTCATGAAAATAACGTTGAAGTATTTGGGCTTTCGAGCATGCAAAGTAGATCTGTATGTATTTATGTATGTACTATACAGTTTTAGTTATTCAACCCCAGGACAATAAATGGCTGGTTGTGTATTGTGGTGCAGACACATATATCATTTGGCAGCCATAAGCAGGGCAGAGTCTCAGACATAAAACTGTCTTCAGTCTTCCATTTCCTCCCAAACATATCATGAATCCGATGATATCATGACCAAAAATTTGGGTTAAGGCTAGTTATTGGTCTCCATTGACCAGTGTCTACTTGTTTCCTTGTGTTGTAAATACCAGCAACTTAACTTCTAATGTGGTTTCTTTCTCACCATTAAAACAAAAATGCTCAGTTTTTTATCTCATAATTCTTCTTGTAGCTCATTCATGGCCATATGTTATGTAACCATGAGGACATTTCATCGTCATCTCATTGGACACCTCCTGAAAACCCAGTGACACAAAATAAATCAAGTATAAAAGTCTTATTGACAGTATCCTATAGAAAATAAGCATAGGAAACAAGGTTCCTAGTGTCTGAGGAAATAGGGCATTATAGGGCACTTAAAGACCTCTTTATAACAAAGGTTGGATAAGTAAAGAGGGTTTTTTTTTCCTTCCTGTATATCTTAATTATCAGTATACCACTGCAGTCAGCATCTCTCATGCTAAGGGGAAGGCGTACCTTGCTATTCTGCATGGAAATAAAAAAAAACAAAGAATCCTTCTTTAAGACATGTTCACATGGCCAGTAGGGATACAGCAACTCAATGCACTGAGATTTTCCTTTAATAAAAACACCTTACATTGATCTACAAAATAATCATATTTTATTAACTGCTTTCATCCTCACTTGAAATATAGGACTTCTTCAGAATACTTGATGGTACACAACAACTATTCGTGTTGAGAAAGGTATAGATTCTGTTAGGAATTATTTGTAATGCATCTCTGAGTTGTCCATTGTAGACATTAGCATTTGTTTGCAGTTGGAATTGGTATTAGCTAATAATTGTTTTATTTTTAATTACAAGTATTATCAGCAAATTACAGGCATGGCAAACGATTGCCACAGTGGCCCTTCTTTCTCCAACTTAGTGCTGGCATAGTGATATGTTAATTTTTTGTATTGCAAACCAAATTATTTTCCAAAATAGCATTTTGCAGAAGATTTGTAGATGATATTTTTTTTTTAGTCTGGAAAGTAACTGAAGAAGAGCGTTACTGTTTTTATTTTTTTTTTCAGGAATAAAAGAACACTATTTTTTTACTTTTACTATGGAAGCTATGGGTCAGAAGGTGAACTTTTGGATGTTGAATTTTCTATGAACCCTAGCTTACAATGTTTCACTAGTAAAATTCACAGGAAAGCAAAGTTTGTTAATAGCTATGCCCACTTCAACAGTCATTGTCCCATACACATGAAATGCAACATTCCTAAAGGTCAAATGATACGAGCATTTAGGTTAACTACTTGTAAAAAAAATTTTTCATGATGAGCTAAAATTCATTATTAAGTTATTCATGGATAGAGCGTCCGACAAGTGCCCATTGGTCTCTAGTTGTAATGAAATAGTCTATAAGAGGAGTAATTTTTATCCATGTATTTTGCTACAAGAATTAAAACAATCTCGAAATACTAACAATTGGGAGAGCAAGTCTTGCAGATGTTCAGTGTTTCTTGATACGTCAGTGGACGCCCATGATATAAAGCATATTATATTCAATAACTGGAACATTTTCAAAGGGAATGCAGTTTCTTAATATAATTCAATTAGTCACAATATTCTGATCAATATGTTTGTAATTTGATGTCTAGCCATTATTTATCTTTCAGCAATGCATTTTATGAAGCTTTTATATATTCATTTTTATCTATCATTTTAAACATCATCTATATCTTTAAAAATGATGGGCAGTACCTTGTTTGCTAATTAACCATGAGTATGAGTCATTATCTGCAGGTATATAAGCATGCAATTAATACTTGGATTTTTGTATGGATCTGATGAAGCTACTTGCGAAAGCGCTTATCCTGTCTTATATTTTTGTATTAAAAGTGGAGATTTTAATTAATTTTTGCATCGTTTGACTTCCTCACTGTCGCTCAGTTCCTGGCTTCATTTACTGATTTTAAACTTTTTTCTGTGAACCTGAGCGTTTACCTGTCCCATTGGATTTACTTTGCTACATTTAATAACATAGTTTTATTCTGTGAATTTTTGTATTTTTAGTGATTTAACATTTTACCACCATTTTTAGTACCTGGTTTGCTGTTGCAGTGAGGTATTCACTTGACTTATTGCTTTTCATGGATACCTAAACAAATTTAAAAAAAAAAACATCACTACAGTTTGATTAAGCAACATACTTCATGAGTCTTTTCTTTGGTGCTACAAGGTATTTCCAGGAAGGACAGATGTATAGATGTGGATTTACTGTATTAGCTTATTTAGCAAAACAAAATAATAATTTTTAGCTTCCATTCCAAAAGAAATGAGACAGATTCAATTTTTTCTTTTGAATCTGGAAATTAACTGGTCTTTCTTATGAGTAAATTATATACTCTGTCACTACCAGACCACTCTTAAGTTTAAAAGTTTTAATACAATGTAAGTTTAACTTTGCACAAAACAAAGTAAAATATATGCCATTATGCAGTGCTTCTGTGTTGGTAACAGATTGCAGTAATATAGTGGGAAGTGAGGGAAAAGAGACAGAATTGTGTTGCGACATATACATACTTCTATAAGGCAGGGTTGGTTATTATAATGTTAATTACAGACCATTGCGTTACTTGCTATGTCCTAAACCAGTTGCATTGCTATCTTCCGCACTAACACCAGGACAACACTGTAAAAGATTAAATACATTAAAGAGGGGTTATCTAAGTGTTAATTTTAGTACATTGTGCTAATTGCTGAGACCTTATACTAGTCGCACTCCTATCTTATGCCCTGACATAAGGATATTACTATAATTACACTAATGAACGTTACAGGGGGGGGGTTCTTGTCTGAAGCTACTCTACCTTCTAACCGGAAAGGTGTTTTACTCCTTTTAGCCTACTTTTTAGTGCTCAAGATCTGAGCGCTGTACTCTTTCTCCTAATTTCAACTTTGAATATTTTTTTAGACGCATACATGAGGCTTTGTCTTTCCCAATCTGGCTAGTATTATTTGACCTGCTTGCTGCAATTGGTCATGCATTTTAAACTGGTAGCTGTGTTCTAAATAGCGCTTCATGGTCTATGTTATGTGAAATGCATTTGGGAAAATACTGCTGTTTTAGCACATGTATCATCTAATTTTATTGTCTGTTGTTCAATGTACTTAATTACATTATTGCTGTGATAGCCTATACAAATTACCTAGCTATAAACCCTCATATGCTTTCCCTGTAGTGATGGCTAACTACTCTATTTAATGTGTTTGTGAAAAGACTTTACATTAATGTCTGAGCTGAATGAGCAGTAGTCCAAAGAAAATGTACTGAATTTAACATTTATTTCATGTATATGAAGGTTGTACAAACTGTAAACCTGTTGGCTTCATTTTTTTTACCTTTAACTAATCCTTTCATAGGAATTAAGATTGACTTGAATGTGACAATAATTATTTCTTCTTTTTCCCTATGTGTCACACAATCAGATGTTTAGGTATCTATTGCTGCATATCTGCATTTTCACTGTACTATGTCTTACCCTCCACACTCCTTCCTTACAATGTCACCTTCCACCTCTGCTTAGACTTTAACCTAATTACCATCTTATAATCTTACTTTTTCTGTCTCTTTTTCAGCTTTTCAGCCTTGTGCTTGAGTTACAGGCTGCCCCTTTTCAGCAACCTAGCAAGGCTAAGAAATCCTATCTGAACACGAGGGAATACCCAACCTGCAAACCCTACGTGAACTACCTAGTCTCTCCTTGCTCAACAACCTACAGTTATTTTTAGGTATTTTACTAATTTGTGAGTGCTTTAAAGTTGTACAACTTGTAAGGGCCAGCACACCCGTGGACCTACCCCATAGGCCATATATTAAGCTATTAATATACTACTTTTTTCCCCCTCCCTTTAGCTCCTTTACTAGTAAATCTCATGTAATTTTGTATATATACCACTAGAGGGCTGCAGAACTCAAGGCATGTAAAGCTGTTTCTTACTGCCAGCCAAACTCCTCTAGCCTTGCGTACTAGTTTCTTTTAGTTACCCTGTTAGTACTCTTACTACAGGTAACTACCCCCCACCCCTTGAAGGATTGTAGAAAGGAATTTAACCTTGTTAGCCTTAAATTTAAATAAACCAGACAACTTATCCTATTTTCACTTGCTACCCCAATTATAGAACTACTTAATTGACTCTCTAAATAACCTTACTTTCCTGCTATAGAACTCTCTAATTTTATATCTTCCCCTTCATATCTATACTAAAAGCTCACCCCCTTATGTCTTATGTTAAATAAATAGAGGAAGTGCCTCTTACCTACTCAAAGCTTGTAGAACACAGTCTCACTGTGTAACTGATTGCCCCCCAGCCTCTCTCATCTGTGACCCGCTCCATTCGCCCTGCGGGCTCACTCCGCTCCTCTACCCCCAATTCCCACCCACCCCCAGTGGTCCTACACTTATACTTCTTAAACCACACCCTCTCTCCCAATCAACCAATCCCTTCCTCTCTTCCTTCTTACAAATTTAATGACACCCCTACATCTTTTTACTACCTGTGACTATAACCCAATACTTAGAGTATTTTACTTTATCCCCTTCCTTTTCAACTAACAAGTTTTAACTCCTATCTCTAAACACTCTTCTTATCCAACACCACCTTTTTTAATTATAGACTTTACTCCTAGAACTTCTTATACATATCACTACAAGATGCCTTTAGTAGTAAAAACTAAAATGACCAAACCAATACACTTAGCTTTAATTTCAATTGCTCTCACCTCCACCTACCTCATCACCTCCTTTGAAAAATTGTATTATTACCATTTTAATTACTCTCCAAAACAAACAGCTATACATACTCCCATAGTCCCTAATATTCAAACTAATATCACTTTTGATCCCACCTATCTACTACCTAAATACCATAGATTCTCCCACATTAAATACAATAAACCCACTGTAAAGAAAGTAAAATATCTAACCAACTTTATAAATACCTCCACAATCAAACTAAGTAATCCCTCCTTAAAGGACGGTGACATCCACCCTAACCCTGGCCCTACAAATCCTGCTACCCTAATAACCCACCCTAAACTTCCTAACTCTTTTCTAATAGGACACCTAAATATCCGCAGTATTAAAAACAAAGTAGCCCATCTCCATGCCCTTCTAGATATTCACTGCTTTGATATCTTCTGCCTGACAGAAACATGGTTAAAACCAGACACCAAAGACAATGAAATCATTCCCCAAGGATATAATATATTAAGACAAGACTGAATAAAAAGCAAGGGTGGGGGAGTAGCAGTTCTATTCAAAGATGGACTTCAAATCTCCACTTTACCATACAACCCACCTCAGCATAGTAAGGCCGAAGTCCTTATCACCAAATTACAAATAAACCAAAATAAATCTTTATATATCATCTGTATCTACCTACCCCCCGGTAATAATTTCAATGCTATAGAGGATATTCTAAGCTGGGTGTACTCAACCTACCCCAAGAAACAATAATACTTGGTGATTTTAATACTGACTGGAAAGTTGTTAACGCTGACAACCCTACCTCCCACATCAACATTCACGGCTTTAGTCAAACTATTACCTCCACAACTAGAATTAATAAACCAAATAAGAAATAGAGCACCTTACACTGGATACTTATAAATAAACAGAAACAAGCATACTAAGGTAGGAACTCTGCCAGACGATGTAAGCGATCATTCTTTGACCTACATCCTAAGGCAAAAGAATGATATCTCTAACCCCCGCACATATAGGATTGCACGTACCAACAAACACTTTAACCCAGTACTATTCCAGAATGAACTTAGAGCCTGTGACTGGAACCCTTTAAAAACCCTACCACTTGAAGAAGCTGCTAAATACCTAAACTCTAAATTCTTATCGATCCTCCATAAGCACGCACCCAAATGGTCCATTAGAATGAAGTCCAAGCCTGCCCCCTGGCTTTCTAAAGAAACCAGACAAAAAAATTTACATAGGAACAAGTCCTGGGCTAAATGGAGAGCTAACAAAAATATCTCGGATGAACAAACTTTTAAACATTTAAGAAATATTACAAAAAAGGCAATACTTACAGACAAAAAGAACTACTACTGTAAATTACAGCAAAATCACCAAAAAAATCCCCAAAAGTTGTGGTCTAGTATAAATAATCTCTTGTACCCAGGCCACTCTCGCACACCTTCCCCATCTCAGGCCAAACAAAATACCCCCCCCCACCAAACTGCCAATACCTTCAATACCTTCTTCACAGAGACCATACAATCACTAGCCAGTCAACTAGTCCCTGACAACTCAAGCCTCCCCACCACTATACCTGGCACTCTACCAACATTCCATCTGCAACCCATCTCTACCACTCTCATCTATAAGTTCATCCAAAACCTTAAACCTTGTACTCCTTCTGCTGACCAACTTCCATCTGAATACCTGCAAAAAGCAGCCAGAGAAATTTCTTATCCCATATCTATCCTCATAAATAGAACCATTAAAGAAGGAATTGTTCCAGACATCTGGAAAATCTCCCATATTATCCCCCTACACAAAGGGGGTACCTACAATGATTATTCCAACTACCAGCCAATAGCTCTATTATCACCCTTAGCAAAAATTATGGAAAAATGCATTCACCAACAACTATTAAACCATTTATCTCAACATACCATCATAGCAAACTGTCAGCATGGCTTTAGGCCATCCCATAGCATCACAACTGCCCTACTATCCTTTACAGAAGCCATCAATAGAAATCGTAATCAAAACAACCTCTCTTCAGCTCTCTTTATTGACCTCTCAAAAGCGTTTGACATGGTAAACCATGCCCTTCTTATCAACATTCTTGAATCCCTTTCCCTTGACTGTCTGGCAGTTAAATGGTTCAAGTCCTACCTTACCAAGAGGCAACAGGCAGTTCTCTGGGAAAATAATATATCATCCTTTCTGCCAGTCACACTCGGAGTCCCTCAGGGCTCTATTCTAGGTCCACTTCTCTTCTCACTGTTTATCAACAACCTCCATGTAGCCATTCCACAAGCCACCTGCATTCAATACGCAGATGATTCGACACTAGTATGCTCAGCTAACTCTCCTACTGATCTACTTACACTTACGGAGAATGTTTTCAACATAGTTGAAACATGGTTCGCAAAACGTTGCCTCCTGCTCAATGCTAAAAAAACTAAACTCCTTCTCTTCACACCCACCAGTAAATCCTCCCCCATCGATTTCACTGTCATGTCCAATAATGGCACAGTTATATACCCTGATTCTACCACTAAATTGCTAGGTGTTACTATCGACAATAACCTTACATTTGACAGCCACATAAATAACACCATAAAAACTGTCAGTAGAAAAAATAGGCAACTTATGTAGAATTAAACCTTTCCTAACACCAATAGCCAGAACTAAGATTGCACACTCCCATTTAATTTCAACTCTTCTGTATGCCTCACCAATATACACTAATCTAAAGAAAAATAATCTCATCAAACTAGCTAATTCCTATAATAACATAGCCAGATTTGCCACCAGTAATCCTTTTAGAACTCACCACTGTCTGAATCTAATGCAGCTAGGCTGGCTTGAATTTCAAAACCAATTAAAACTCTCCCAACTCACCATTGCCCACAAGATATTTTATAAACCTAACAGCACCCCTATACTCTCCAGTCTCATTATCCCATATAAAAATCTAAATTCTCTTTGCTCTTCCAGCAAACGTCTTGCTAGCATAACCAAGTCTTACAATATGGCTGGAGCTTCTCTGTTTTCCAACTCTGTGGGAAAAAACTGGAACCTACTGCCTAATGAACTAACTTTAATTTCGTCACTGCCTCTCTTTAAACAAAACCTCAAAAGACACCTCAAAACACACTGGTTATGCCCCTGCAGCAACCCTGACTAATCTTCTCCTTCACTATAGCTATTTCTCCTTTTGAACCTCTACTTATTTCACTTTCGTTGAAGTAGGACTATTACTGCTTAATAGAATTCAACATACTGGCATAATCTATCCTGCTTAATGCTCTGCAAGTCTCTATCCTGTTTGATATACTGATAGTCTACATGTATCTTACTGCATATTGAATTATCCTGTACATTTTGTCACCTGACTACTGTAAATACCTACTTTATTTTATTAATACTACTGTATTTTTTTAGTAATCTTATTACTTCCTGTCTTTTAATAATCTTCTATTGAAATCAGTTCATTTACTATGTATTAATATTGATTTTTTAATGTGTAATTTTTAAATTGTTATATTTCAATTTTTTGTTGCCAATGGAGCTTTTCTAACCGGGCCTCTACTGAAAATGGAAATATATCCAGTTAGACTAGCCCGGTTAACAAATGTAAAATAAAAAATAAATAAAACATAGTAAAAGAAGCCATAGCTCAATGAAACCGCAATGGTTATGTTCTTTAAATACTTTTTTCTGTTTTTTTTTTAATTTTGAGTGCGTTACTAATATCCCCTTTTGTAAAAATCAATAAAAAAGACTGACTATGTGCAATGTACTGGTATTTTGTGCATCAGTGACTCTGTAAATGCTTGGATGAAGGATTCGTCTTTGTATGTACAGTAATTTCACAGCGTGAACTCTGTGGGATGTCATTGCTTAGTTAATTCACTATTAATAGACACATACATTCCTTCACACTTGTAACAGCACTCGCACATTTAATTATATGCCCTGATACTCTGCTTTGTTTCTTAGGAACTCTGCAAGAATTTTTTGTATGGCTTTAACTCATTACAGCTTACTGATGCCTCCAGCTACTTCTGTAGTCACTGACACCTCTAGGTATCAAATATTGCTTGTTTACATTTGATTTGATAATTCCAAAACCACGTTACATACAAGGTATGAGAAGATTTCATCTTAAAGCTTCCATGATGGCAAACACAACTACATTGATATTTGACCTCTGCCTAGTGCATGTAAAAAGATATTGATTCTTATTTGTATAGTGCTTACTTGTATTGTAATAATGTTCAGATATCTCTAAATATCTATACAATCCAGTGACACAGACAGAATTGCTTAGCTTCATATGAAAGCTCACAGATGTACGAGGAATAAGCTGCCGGTAGTATGTGTTTTGTTTGAATGGTAACTGAGACGGGAAGCTGTTTATACATTGCAAAAATTAATATTTATGTGTTTATTGTGCAGTATAAAATCCAACATAACACCTAAACTCAGATGAATACAACCACTCTAAAGCCGGCTCTATGCTGAATAGTTTGTCATTTACAGCTTTTGAGTAACACATGGTTCTAGAGATAAAACATCTGTTTGAACTATATGGCTTCACTTTTCTGAAAAGGCTCAAGCCACACCTATTGGAAGTTAAGAGTACAAACCAAAAAGAGCTCCGTTGAATGGAATTAGTTGATTACAGACAGGGCCCTCATTTTGTGGTGGGTGTCAGTGATGTCATTCTGTTAACATATCTCCTATGATAATAACTGATGTACAGTGTATAACACATTCAGCTGTGATGTCATCAGCAGTCTACCAATCATTATCACTACAGAACTACTCCATACTAAATGGCATTCTAGACATTATTGAGGGCTTTGTCCCTTAAGAATTCAAAGACAGTCTTTGTTTTAGCCAAAGCTGAACTGGAATGCTTCAGTTTATAGTTGACAGACTAAAACTTTGTCTGCTATGTCATATAGAAACATACTTCAACTTCTGTTACTGAACTAGCTTTTACCAATGCATTATAAGTCAGGATCCATAGCCTATACCCTAACCCAAAGTTTGTGGTATGCATATTGCCTTTGAACCTCCAGTGCCAAAGCAGCTCACAGTAGTTAAAACCTCTTTAAGTTTTAACCCCTGTAGCACTATCGCATTGACTGTTCCATGCACTGTCTGCAATATTACACTGCTGTTTTTTCCATTTTATTGATGTTGTATATGTAACAGATTACCTACACTGTCATCGACAGATAACTCTCAAACAGTGTCAGCAACAGAGAATATGAAACAGAAGAATCTCACATTAGAACACTGATTTTTTTTTTTAATGCTAACCATAAATAAACCTTTAAGATGAAATAATCGTATCCTGGCAGTGGATACCTTTAAATGGGGACATAGCTAGCCATAAAAAATAAATAAATAAATAAAACATTATTATAACTAACACTAGCGTCTGAAAGATAAGACAGTTATCTTTCTCTGTGTGTCTACGTGTGTGTGTGTGTGTGTGTGTGTGTGTGTGTGTGTGTGTGTGTGTGTGTGTGTGTGTGTGTGTGTGTGTGTGAGTCAATCTCACATATAGTGTCCCAAACAGTCTAATATTTGTTAGAAATATAAATAACTTAGATATTCTTCAATATAGTTTATGAAAAGACCTCATCACTTAAGCAGCCCTTCAACGACCAGAAGCAAATGATAAAAATGCATATTTAACATGTTTCTGATTAAATGAACACATTTAACACTGCTTATAATTTAGGTATTGTACCTCAACAGTGGGTAGCATTGTTATGTTATACTGATTTTTTTTGTTATGGTCAATAAATTCGGACTCTAAGATATTATTTATTTATTTACTGACATTTGTTGACCAGGAAAGTCAACTGGCTCAGAAACCCATTTTCAGTGGAGGCCCGAGGAGAAAAGCTCCAGTTACAGATCAAAATTTTTGCAACAAGATAATATTTACAATAATAAGACAGTGTACAAAAAAAGATTTATATACAATTTGTATACAATTTCCTACTGATTAGTAATACACAGAGTAGAAAGTCGTATACAGCCTGGTTAGGTGGTAGTAGTACACATACAGCATTTTTAATGGCATTCATTGTAGGGAGTAGGGATGGAAGAATACAGTAAATACATTCATAATCAGTTCATTTATGCACTGCAATGCATGGGAGGTTTAGGATTTAGCCTGACTGAAGAGTCAATGAAGTTCACTGGAACTGAAAAGTCAATAAAGTTCAGTGGATTTACAAGTTGTTACTTGAAATTGAGAAGAGTTGTGCTATTCAGCAGAATCTTAGAATTTTATGGTGGTCAATAGTTCTGGGCACAAGGACAGGTTTGATTGTTAAGAAAGTGGCTTTTTAGGGTGAATTTGAAGGTTTTCATGGAATCAAGTTGTGTAATGGAGGGTAGGGCATTCCATAATTTCGCTACAGAGTCAGAGTACAAGCTTTGTCCAGCTCTCTTTTGGGGTTTGGATACTCTTAGAAGCTGTTTATTAGTAGACCGAAGATTTTGGGAGGGGATGTAAGACTGTCGGATAAAATGAAGTGAAAGACAGTTTTCTGGGTTATATATTAGTTTATGAACAAGAGTTAGTTGGGTGTAATGAAGGCTTTGAATGTGGATGCTAACAGAGCTCTAGTATAGGCTGTGTACAAATAATGTTGTTAGTTCCATGCTTTTTACATAAACTATGATGAAGTCATGTTTTCCTGTTAATGGCAAAGATTATTAAAAATCAAAGTAATCTGAAAGTTAACAGTTCATTTTGCTAGTTACTATTCCTGCAGTATCTACAGAAAGAAAGTCCAATTCCTCTCATTGTTTATAAAAGATGCCATAAAACGTGGTTGCACAGCTAAAGCAGAATCATTAATACAGAAGATAACAAACAGCCTAATGCAGAACAATGCCGGCTTTACAAACAGTCATTGGCTTGGTGTATTCTGGGTGATGAGACATAAAGTAAATAATGAAGAAAAGCCAATAGTTATCAACACGGGAAAGCAAATGTGAGGCTTTACTGTAAGAAAATAATTGTACAGTGTGCATGTGCTTGCATGCCCGTGTTTTATGTGTGTGTGCGTGTGCATGTGCGTGTGTGCGTGTATGCGCATGTGCATGCATGCGTGTGTATGTGTGGGGAGACGGTTCATGAGGAACTCTGTGCACAAAGGCACAGGTGTGTTAGGAAATAATTTGTCAGTGTATAACTGCTTCTGATATGAATTCAAAATCTGTTTAGCAATAACAATCATTATCTGTACTGTTTAGTATTATTTAATTCTATACAAAACATGTTTTTACTACTTCAGATTTACCTCCTTTATCATATCTCACATCTGCTTGATTGTTTTATTCATTTGCATCAAACACTTCCACATACATTAACAGATGTTTGATTATAACGAATGACAAACAGTGTAGAGTTGTCTATGTAAAAAAAGATTTAACAGCAAATCATGTATGCTTCCAAGGTCAAAATTTGCTTAAAAATAAACATCATTATAAAATTATTTATGGTTGAAGGTATAACATCTGAAGTGTAGAGCAATCACAGGTATTTTGAGACTCTGCTTTTAGAGTATATAGTCTTCAGTAAAGTACTGTAAAGAAAGTAGACTAGGCTGCAAAGATATTTTTGACAAGTCAATAACTGAAAAAGCTGTGAAGCTAACTGAATTAACCTCTATAGAAAGATCAAAGTGCTCACTGAGCTATATGATCACTCTGATCTTTCAGTAGAAACTCCTTTTTACTGCAGACTCTGACCACTGGCCAGGGATAATCATGGTCATCTGTCAGCACCTTTAGGCATTGAACCATGTCTGCAGCTGGTGAGATTCCAGTTGGAGGGCAGTGCTTGTTCGCTCTGTTACTCTGCATTATATCCAGCAGACAGCATTGCCTGCACTGAAGCAATGTGCCTGCACATAGAGTCAGTGCAAAAATAAAGACTCCAGTCTGCATTGAAAATTCATAAAATAAAAGTTAGTTGTAGGTAAGTGCACCAACAAAATATATGGATAACAGCAAGGCTGCTATAGGTTTTGGCCTCCACAGTATGGTGGCACATATCACGTCCCAGGTGTCATAATTGACAAATTGCTTCTCTAGTCTTCTGTTTTTGTGGTGAACTATATGATATACAATGTTGTACCATCTCTGATGTCCTTCAAGTAAATTGGCTACTTACTGGGTTGTCAAAATAAATTTGAATGGTACTAGGTCAACAAAAGGAAGTTAGGCATGTATTCTGGGTTCTCACAGGAATAAAAAAAGGCTGTTCTTTACTACTGTAATACCGTACAAAATGTAAGTTGTTTTTCTTTCGGCTTTTCCCGGTTAGGGGTCGCTACAGTGGAACTAAATGTAAGTACTGCTTGAAATTATGAGTACAGTCTGACTAAGGTTAAGCTACTCACCTGGACAAGTGACATCCTCAAAATTTGGGTTTAATTTCCTTAGCATATATGCTGCTTGGTAAGGAAAACAGTCAATTAACTATCTCAAAGCTTGTGTATCACCTTTCAGAACACACTGTTGTTGCTGTCAGGGTGTGGGAGGATGGCATAATGGTTAAGGTGTTTACCTTATAGACAAAAGGTGCAGGGTTTGATTCTCACATAGGGTAATTGGCTAGGCTTGAAATGGCTCACAAGGGCAGTTAGCCTTGTTCTAACCTGTGAGCCTAAAGGGAAGACTAAATAAGAAATGTTTCTAAAATGAGTGACAGACTCCATAAACCTAATAACTTCAAAATTGAGTGCCTTACCAGACACTGGAGTCAAATATTTAAAATGGAACATTTTCTTGATACTAAGCCAGCATTTTTACACTGTTTATTCTTGTCAAACACAGTTCTATAGTGAAGCAAAACTGTTTATTAACACAACTATGGTATCTCAATCTTCTCTCATCTTTTTGGGGTTTCCTCAACACCATTCATTATATCAGCATGTATACATATTTTTAAAGCAAATGATGTCACACACACAGACACACACACACACACACACACACACACACACACACACACACACACACACACACACACACACACACACACACACACACGGACACAGAAAATGCACACTGTATTTTAAAAAGCACTTTAGTCTGTTAAGATAATTAGGTTTACACTTCATTATATACTATGCATTTTTTTACCCAAAAGTAAATGGTTCACATTTTACCTCTTACAGTGTTTATAATATGTTCAAATATGGCAAAAGTAAACCTTCAAAATGTTCAACTTGTTTTAGTGTGTATTTTTATGTTTTAAGCCCCTCCAATATTCTTGGATTTTAAGTCTAACTTCTGTGTTTTTCCTCTATGTAACCACATGATATCTCATTAAGCACATTGGACTCGATTTCCATTCAGTAACACCCCACCATCGTGAAAGTAAACATTTCCCATAAAAAATAACACTTCCAAGTCTAACAAGTAGAAGCTTAAAAGACATTACAGGTTTTTGCAGCTACAGACAAGCTCCTGCTTTGGATTTGCATACAGTGCTACTGCTTACGGTATAGGAGTTTTTTTTTTTTTTTTTTTGTGCAGGTCAGAAAGAAATCCAAGCTGACAGCTTCCTAAGACAACCAAACATATGTCTGTAGATCCAGTGTAAAACCTGTATAACCTGCAGCAGAATAAGGATCAGGAATACAAGGTTCTCAAAGAACAAATAAGAAATCCTCAGATGGAAAAGGATGCATAGCTTGCAAAATAAACAGCACTGTCAGCATGTATACATATACAGGCTACCAGATAAGTGATTACCTTAGAACTTGCATAAATGTTAAAGAATAATGCTAATGCTTGGACCATCTTCACACACCAGTGCACTTTCAGAATACAGGCCTTTATAAAACACCCCGTGGGGTTTCTTGGCTCAGACCACAGTTGTGCTGCTTTTGCCTGGGATGTTCTTCTGCTTACTGTCCCTGTGGTTTATGTGAAGCAAGATTTAGAAGCAACAATTATTATTCTAGAAATAATTTTTGCCTACACATGCTAACAAGCTATATTGCATGAGTTACCTGAATGGCATGCAAAAGTCTACAATCAAGTTGTTTCTTTTTCTTAATGCACAGAGAATTTGGTCTATTCTAATGCAATCAGCAAAAAAGAGAACAGATTAATAGGAAGTACAGTACCTTGTAATGCATATTACAAATTTTATAATATTTGATTAGGCTAAATTCCATTTGATTTTGTTGATCTGTATTTTAACCCAGGGGAGAAATGGAATAAAAAAAAATCATAGGACAATAATTAGATACTACCTGCTGTTGAGATTATATTATCTGTAGTCCTCAATGGACATCTGCCACAAGGGATTGTGAGCTTTGTAACAGCAAACTATTCAAAATAGTCTAATTAAAATGTTACATTTTAATATAGCAATAACCCACGCCTGGGTGTGGGTAATGCTGGATTTACCCACAATTGGTGTGGTTTGGTCATGAGGGCAAAGCCAAAGTGGCCAAACAAAGCCAACTGTGGGTAAATCCAGCATTACCCACACCCAGAAGTGGGTTATTGCTATTATACAATGACATTATTTAAGAAAAAAAATAATTGTTTTTCTTAAATAATGGCATTGTATAATGCCTTCTTGCTGCCCTTCCACAGCTGTCTGGTATTCTGCGGCAGTTCTGATGTACTGCGCATGCGTATGCCTACGCAGTACATCAGAGCTGTGGGCAAAAGCAATGGAGAAAGCAAGATCTCCGTTGCTTTTTGCAAACTGTTTCGCTATGTTAAATGGGTTTAACATAGCGAGACAGCTTTAAAAAAAGCAACGGAGAATTTCTTATTTCTTATTTGTTAACATAGCGAGACAGTTTTGAAAAAAGCAACGGAGAAAGCAAGATCTCCGTTGCTTTTTACAAACTGTTTCGCTATGTTAAAGGAGTTTAACATAGAGAGACAGCTTTAAAAAAAGCAACAGAGAATCTCCATTGCTTTTTTTAAAGCTGTCTCACTATGTTAAACTCGTTTAACATAGCGAGACAGTGTGAAGCAACGGAGATCTTGCGTTCTCCGTTGCTGTTAAAAAAAAGAGTTATAGTAATGGAAAAAGACTTTTTTCCATTACTATAACTCTGATTTACAACGTGCACGCTGACCAGTCAGCGTGCACGTTTTTGAATATTAATCGGCAGTCATATAATAAACAGTATATGATGGACATGTTTCTGTATGCAAAGCAGAAAAACGGGAAACGCCTTGTATTTAGGACTGCAGCACTTAAGCATCTGTCTTCTATTACTCCCCAACAAATATGTGAGTTTTGAGTTATTACTTGTGTAACAGAGTGGTTTTAAAGGAAGCCAGCAAAAAATGTCTTGACTATGAATACTGATATGCCGTAACAGCAGCAAACAAAAAATTGCTTCCACATCTTCTAAAACATAAAACATTGCAGACTTGAACAAGTGACAGACAATGAGTCACAAAATGCACAAAACATTTTTTTTTTTTTTTTTTTTTTTTGCAGAGGTAACCCGTCAAACGCATCCGCCCATGCTATGATGGATCTCTGTCTCTCTCTCTTTCTCTCTCTCTCTCTATTCTCTCTCTCTCTCTCTCTCTCTATATATATATATATATATATATATATATATATATATATATACCATCTCCAGCGTCACACTAAATCAGAAAGAGAAAAAGTTGAAAATGAATGCAAACTTCAGTTTCTTATTATTTAGGTGTAATATTGTACTCAGTGTGTGACTGTCACTGCAGGTGTTCCCTCATACCCATCGATGGTGATGTTTCCCTGCTACAACATTTTGATTGTTACTGTGGCAGGACTCACCAAACAGTAGGTGTCCTGTAAAAAGCAAATAAGTGGAAAGCAAACATTTTGAAAGGCAAAATCTGGGAAAAAAAGAAAGAGTACACACTGCGGGTGGGGGGGGTGGGAGTGAAATACTGTCAACAGCCAATACGGAAACAGATCTTGGGTATTTATTTCAGATGGCTTTCGCAAGAAAAAATATTGATATGTTAAGAAAAGCTTAGGTTCATAGGTAACACTAGGCAATCAGTCTGCAGACCATTTCAAGCCAAGCCAAAAAACCCTTTTCAAAATCCCTCTCTAGCCTCAAGGAGAACAAGACAAGATGGACCAGGACAGAATCTGAGGCTGCCCATCCTCTGCAAAGAGACATACTTCCTCCATCCCATCTGCAATACCATTTATACAAATATTAGCAAGGTTCAGTATCAGGTGACACCCCTCTAACAGCCCACTTGCTATTCTCTTCCTGACATCATAGGTGCTGTTTACCATTTCTAAATCTGATCACCAGGCAGATAGTTGTTTTAATCACAGTACTACCATTTTCACTTGCTTGGAGGGTGTGCAAGTCCTGCATTACTTTTATGTGGCATTGTGTCCATTGTGTTAATTAAATCCAGATGAGCTACACCCACAGCCCTGCTCAGTCAAAACCACTCTAATGCGAGATTTGTGTGACATAATCTTACCACTGTAAATTCAATCAATGTTTTTGCCATCCCCTGTCCTCCAGGTACTGAACTATTCTTCCATTTCATTTTGGGATTCTTTAGTCTGTTTTAGCATTTTGGGATCACAGTTCTATACTGAGAATTAACAAAACAAAGAGAAAGGAGGCAGAAGATGATGGGGAAATTGCACAAATAGTAAATTGATATATCTATTCCATTTTCACGGAACAGGGAGATGGGAAGGTAACCATACCAATGCATGTTTTAAATTATGAAGGATATTTGCCATTTTGTGGAAGGCAGTACCATGAAAAAAATATTTTAAAACTGAAAACAGATAAGACAATGAGATCAGAATGGGTTTTTAAAGGAACTAAGAGGAACAAATAAAATCGCTTGCATTGTTTTAACAAGGCAAGGATAAATGGCATCCTCCCCTGGATTATGCCACGGCATATGTGATGTATGGATGTAGCAGTGGTGCAGCAGTAGCATTGTCATCTCACAGCAAGAGGTTTTCAGGTTTGATTCTTGGCTGGAGTGTCTTCTGTGTGGAGTCTGCATGTCCTCCATGCATTCGTGTGGGTTTCCTCCGGGTGATCCAGTTTCCTCCCATGTTACAAAGACATGCATCTGAAACGTTTCTCCACAGGCATCCACTGAAAATTGGCTTTGTTCCAAGTTAGACTTTCCCAGTAAACAAATGTTAAATAAATACATTCAGTTGTACTCCATACTCCAATGGGACCAGGAGAAAGTAACGGTCAGCTGCCTGTCAGGCACCAGGATCCGCCACATAACGCACGCACTCATGTCCCTCAACAACAGGTACAAATATGACTCTGTCATTGTACATGTGGGTGTGAATGATATGAGATGTACCTCCCTGGAATTCATGGAAAGAGATATGGAGGAGCTCTTGGATTATGCAGCCCAGACGGGTATGACCCTAGTCCTGACCAGCTTCCTACCAACACCCAGAATGATACAACAGTACAAGCAGAAAATGATTGATTTCAACAACTGGCTAAGTTTCTGGTGTCATTCTAAGGGGATCCAATATCTGTCTGCCTGGGATGACATGATTGACAGACCTCGACGCTTTGCCAGAGATGGCCTGCATCTGTCACCCCTGGGCTTCCGGATACTGGCCAATGCTCTTGCCACCTCTATAGTCCCTTTTTTATGTAGTGTTCCAAAGACCAAATTACCACCATAAAAACTACAAACAAATGCAATCTGAGAGTCATGCTGCTCAACGCTAGAAGTCTAAATCGCAAAATGCACTCACTCGAAGCACTCCTTAAAATGGAGAACATCTACATTTGTGCTGTAACAGAGACCTGCTTCAAGGCAGCAGAAAGCACCCCTGCACTACCAGGCTATAACTCATTCCACACCTTTCGGCCCCAGAACTTGGACCAAAGCTCCAAAGGCAGTGGTGTTTTCATATTCATAAAGGATGCAATCACCTCCAGACTGGTAGCCCAACATAATGCATCTGAGATACTTCAGGTGCAGCTAACATTGGGTAAGACAGCAATTCAGGTCGTAACCTGCTATAGGTCCCCAACCATGTCCCAAGACTTATACTCCATATTCCTAAGCACCGTGGAGAATATTGGGGTCCAACCTAACACTCTCATACTGGGCGACTTCAACTACCCTTCCATTAACTGGGAAAACTACTCTTGTACCAATACATTTGCCCAATGCTTTATGGAATTAATTAATTCCAATGCTCTGGACCAGCTCGTTCTTACCAGCACTAGAGGTAGCATCATCCTTGACCTGGTCATTGCTAACATGGGCGACCATTTCTCTACACCAATAATCAACTCCTCCCTGGTTAGATCTGACCACAAACTAATCACCTTGGAAATCCACATCCCTCCCACCCACCCCCACAAAAGTAACCACCATGAAAAACTTCTCCAAAGCTAACTTTGGGCTCCAAAAACAGAGGTGACTAACTTCACGGCACCCATGCAAATGGAGAATAGTTGCATGACTGACGAATCATACAACAATGCACTGTACGAACACGTACACAAATGCATGCAACTTGCCATACCCAATAGAACCAAGACGCTCTCCTCAAAAAAAGGAAGCCAATCTGGTGATCCCCTGCCATTAACAAACTCTACAACAGAAGGAGGAAACTGATGCGGAATAAAGTGAAGTCCCAAGACTGGAAAAACTCCCTTATCAGCCTCAACAAAAGGTTGAGATCCCTCATCAAATCCTTTAAAGCTAGCTGTAATTGCAGCAGATAGTAAAGACAACCACAAGGCCTTCTATAGTTATGTAAAGATTCTCCATGGCAATACCCAGATTTGCTCTGAGCTACTGCACAATGGTACCTATATCGAGCCAACAGATATTGCCAATAAGGATATAAGGAATCTCCAAACTCTGGATCCTACACAGTTTGGTTTTGTGAAAGGTAGATCATGCCTGCTCAACTTGGTCGACTTCTTTGAGTCAGTCACCAAAGCTGTGGATGAAGGCAAGGTGGTTCATACAGCCTACCTTGATCTGGCCAAGACCTTTGATACCATTCCACACTCAGGAATCATAGAAAAAATCACTAAGCTAGGCATCAACCCCTATATCACTAGGTGGGTTGCAAACTGGCTCACAGATAGAACCCACAGTGTGAAAGTAGCTGACTCCATGTCAGACTGCCAACCAGTCACAAGTGGAGTCCCACAGGGTTCAGTCCTGGGTCCTTTCCTGTTTGGTATCTACTTCTCTGAAGTCCAGGCCAACACGAAAGGACTCTGGCTGACAAAGTTCACAGACAATTTAAGTTGGGAGCTATTATTAACTCCCCATGTGATGTTGACATCCTACAGAGAAGCCTCAATGAGACCAACGACTGGTGTCAGAACCACGGCCTTAAGCTCAATGCCAAAAAATGTGTTGTCATCCCCCTTAGGAAAAACCCGGCTCCCTTGAATTCCCACATTGATGGCAGTCCACTGAACACAGAAGGCATTATAAGAGATCTGGGAACACAGGTTGACAGCAACCTCTCTTTTGACCAGCACGTTGCCACTGTGGTCAGAAAGTTCTTCTATGTGGCACATCTCATTACTAAGGGTATTGCATCCAGGAAGAAAGAGGTCATTGTCTCCCTGTACTCTTCCCTCATTAGGCCAATCATCGAGTACAATGGCCCATTTGGCATGTGCCTCACTAGACACCTGCAACAACTGGAGAAGCCACAAAAGTACCTCATAAAGAGGATCCTAGGCCTTAAACACTTGTCCTTTATGAACAGACTCAAAAAACTCCAACTAATCTCTATCTCATATCACCTACTTAGAGGTGATCTCTGCTTCACTTACAAAGCTATGTCAGACCCAGCTCTGTTAGAAATGCTACATCTATAGAAATCCCAATCCCTCCGCACCACACACTCCAGAGACCTCAACCTCATTACCACAATCAACAGAACATGCTGGAGGGACAGGGTCATAACCAAGAGACTGCCCATGCTATGGAATAGACTTCCCATACATATCAAGCAGAGAACCTCACTGACCCTCTTCAAGAGAAATCTTGATGAGTGGATGGGAAATAGAAAATTCACCATGGGGATCACTCCAATGGTTCTACTGAACAGAGGCACTAGGAACTAAGGTCGGGTGGCACGATGCCAAGGTAATCCTATGGGCTAGGCTTGAAAAGGCTCCAGGGCTATTAGCCTAGTACACACCTATGAACCTATGGAAATGGGTGACTGCAGACTAGTTTATTTGACCTTTGTGATAAAAAAATATGGACATCCTTCTGAATGAAGCCCCAGGATAAAAGTAACAGCTTTTATTAAATTGTGTTTTAAGATTAAAATCATTAAAACTATGATAATTTGTGTAATTTAAAACAAAAGATTTAATGGGTTTTTAATATATTTTCAGTATATTTATTTAGTAAAATATAATTTATAAATCAGTATTTGATATGGGTATTTTTGTTTTAAGTGTGTTTTCCATGTATACATTTTAACGTTGGTTTTAGAAGGGTTACATTTTGTTACTTTGTACTGGTCATTAGTCATCATATGGCATGTTATTATGTTATAAAATAGGAAGTCACAATTTGTTTTAGAATGTTCTTATGAAGTTCCTTGAATTGTTAAGAATAAAGTGTCTAACATTCATTAAATTTATTGTTTTTGTTACATGCTGGCATGTTTCAGTGATGCTTTTTGAATTTCTGACTTCTCAATATACCTTTGATGTTTTACTGCACTTCTTAACATATCTATAATATTATTTTTTTTAATTCATAAATTTATAGATTGTTACTAGGATAATGACCCAAGGGGCCTTTCTAAGCCCAGGCAAGTTTTCCTTTAAGAATAATTATGTCTTGTACTCAAATAGGCCATTGGGGAAGCTGCGGTGGTACAACGGTAGCATTGTTGCCTCACAGCAAGAGGTTCTCCTGTTTGATTCTCGGCTGGAGTGCCTTTTGTGTGGAGCCTGCATGTCCACCGTATGGTCGAGTGGCCTCCGAAAGACATGCATGAATGGGCGTGCCTTCGCTGAAGGTTGGGCATCGGGCTGGCAACTCGGCACCATAAAAATCTTCTGCCAATCATTAGCAGACCAGAATTCCACTGTGGCGACCCCTAACCAGGAAAAGCCGAAAAAGACAAACAAAACTCAAACAGGCCATCGGGGTATTTGTAAGCTACCTCTATCCATAAAGGATGTGGATGCCAGGCCTAGTGTA
Organism: Protopterus annectens; assembly: GCF_019279795.1. Classification (NCBI taxonomy): domain Eukaryota; kingdom Metazoa; phylum Chordata; order Ceratodontiformes; family Protopteridae; genus Protopterus; species Protopterus annectens. The sequence continues at coordinate 709,205,814 of NC_056733.1, read as the reverse complement.
AATTTCCTATTTCCCATCTACTGGTGTAGATTGCACTTAAATTGGGTAATAGATAAACTCAGCTTCACATGGATGGGAAGCTTGTTCCATAGGGATGGCAGTCTCTTAGACGCATATCTGTCTCTTCAGCATGTTCTTACTCCTTTAACACTAGAAATACCAAAGCAAGTTAAACTGACATTTTGTGTTACTCCTTATAATAAATACAACCCACTATTAATCCAGATGTTTGTTCAAATATGGCAATCCTTGATGAAACTCATTGTAAATACTTATTTTTCCTCCAACATTTTTTCTTAGTTACTGTATTAATGCATAATTATGTTTTCAATGCGTGACAAGTGTGTGTTTTTTAATGTGTACTTCAAATTTGTTCCTACTTTGTATTATGGAATCAACCTTCTGGAGCTTTTCTCCCCAGGACTCCATTGAAAACGGGCCATTTGTGGCCCAATGGACTATCCTGGCAAACAAACTGCAAATAAATAATACAATAAATAAATATGTTCTGTTTAAGTCACAGAAAAAAATCAGGTCCCTAGACCTTGTATTTCTGGTACTCTCTGACTTACAAATATATAGGAGGTTCATAAGTGCGTGGTTTGTGGATGCCTTGCAAGTCAAGCATAGATCACCCCTCACAATCTATAGGAGCCTGAGTGGAGGGAAAAGGGAAAGGGCTTTAAGGTGTGGTGCAGAAGGCAGGTTTGTTATGCTTTGTATTCTTTTTATAAGGAACCTGTTAGGTAACTCTAGATGCTGCATATTCCTGGCCTGGTGCCTCCCAGAGGGAGCACTGTACTCTATGATTGGTCTGATAAGGGTAGAGTACAGTGGGATAATGAACACTTTGACTCTAGATGCCATGCCCTTACTTATAAGTTGCCCAACATAAAAGGATTTCCTCACCACTGTGGCCACATGGTGGTCAAAGGTAAGGCGTACCCAGATCCCTGACCATTGAGACAACTCTTAGGGGTGTATTATCAACATGGTAATTATCCAGGGTGGTTGACTTCCCAATGGGTACAATTATGCATTTCTTAGCACTGATTTTAAAAACATGACTTTGGCATCATTTGTTAGTCAGAGATGGACCTTCTTGAAGAATGCTAGTATCTGCAGGGGGGCAACTTGCAAACATCTGCAAACTTAGTCAGCCATATAACTTCAGTGTTTGCTTACACTTCAGAGAAGTAGATGCCAAAAAGGAGTAGGCCTGGTGCCGAGTCCTGGGAGTCTCAAAAGTCATAGTCATAGGTGAATACTAGGCTAACTGCCCTGAAGGGCCATTTTAAGCCTAGACAATAACCTGAGGCCAGAATCAAAACCTTGTACCTTGAGTTTATAAAGTGAAGACTTTTTACATTATGCCAAAGCCACCCCTTAAAGCTTGTTATGACCAGAGACCCAATGACTTATTTGTTTCTGGTGTAGCGCACTGATCCCTATGGATCATGGATCATTTTTCAGACTCAGCCCAGGACTGGCATCTGTTTGAGTGACTTGCTCAGAGTCAAACGGTTAGATAATGGAGACGAGGGGATCAAACCTTGCACCACTGCACCACAGAAACAGCTCATTAACAGCTCCTTAATCATCTAAATCAACTGCCAGACAAAATATGCTTATATTTTTCCTTTCAAAGGTAAGAAACAAACCCTGTACCTTGTGTCTGTGAAGTTAACACCTTAACCATTGTAGCAACTCCGCAACAGTAATGGATCGTTTATTTTATTTTATTTTATTTTTAATTTGTTGACCAAGGTAGAGCCCTGATCTCAATGAATCAATTTTAGTCACAGCCCAGAGAAGGCTATAACAGTAATACAGGTTAACTTGGACAGTACAACATGTAAATTTAGTACAAGCAGAATATATGACCACGTAATTTTAGAACATCAAAGTAGCAAACAAAAATTATGTTTTTCAACAGATTACATTGTGTTGAGACTACCCTTATTTACACATTTGCCTATGTAGAATATAAGAGAAACAGGAAAAGAGAAATAAATACATAGATAAGAATGTGGGACAGAGAATTGATTTTATTTATTTATTTATGTATTTATTTACGCTGTATCTATGATGAGAGAAGAAGAGGAGCCCACCCTAGAAGAATTAAGAACAGAACTAAGGAAGATGAAATCAGGGAAAGCAGCAGGCTCAGATGAGGTCACAGCAGATATGTAAAGATGCCGGGTGAGATAGGGGAGAAATGGCTCCTGAGGGCACTCATAGCAGTGTGGAGAGAAAGGTGTATCCCAGATGACTGGAGAATAAGCATACTCATGCCAGTGTACAAGATCAAAGGGGACATCCACAACTGTGGGCAGTACAGAGGCATCAAACTTCACATTGCATGAAAGTTCTGGAGAGGGTGATTGATAAATGGATACACAGAGCAGTAGAATGTAAGAAGAGAGATGAGCAGTTCGGATTCGGATCAGGATGCAGTACAACTGACCCAATGTTTGCAGTGAGGCAGATAGTTGAGAAGAAGCTAGAGATGAGGAAAGAGTCCAACTGGGCATTCCTAGACTTAGAGAAAGTATATGACAAGGTCCCAAGAAAGCTGATCTGGGCAGTACTGCGGTGGTTCGAAGTCCCAGAAACTTTGGTAGAATTAGTGCAGGCTATATACAATGACCCAATGATTTCAGTACAAACAGTGTTCAGACTCACAGATGGGTTACCAGTGGGAGTGGGTGTACACCACTGTTCAGCTGTGAGCCCACTGCAGTGCATACTGGTGATGGACTACATTAGCTAACAGGTTGGAGGGTACAGACAAAACAAAGTTGCTGTATGCAGATGATGTGGCAGTACATACAGACTCTGAGTAAGAACTCCATCAAAGTATAGAGCAATGGAATGCAAAACTGAAGGTACATAGTACGAAACTAAGCACAGCTAAGACAATGGTAATGGCAGCAAACTGGGGAAATGAGAAGAAGCTGAGAACTGAGATTGAAAGGAAGATAGTGGAACAGGTAAATAGCTTCAAGTATCTGGGTGGGGAGATTGAGGAGAAGGGAAGTCTGAATGAATAGGTCAAAGCTAGAATCAGAAGGGCTGCAGCCAACTGGCATAGAATATCAGCTGTAGTCTATGACAGAATAATGCCAAAGAAGCTGAAAAGTAAGGTGTACAAGACAGTGGTGTGACCAGTACTACTGTATGGTACAGAAACCTGGGCAGTAAAGGCAGAGCAGTTGAAGAAGCTAGAGGTGATGGAAATGAAGTGCCTAAGAAAGGTGATAGGATGCACACTGTGGGACAAATAAAGAAATGAGGACATAAGAGCAGAAGCCAAAGTAGCTTCAATTGCAGAAAAGATCAAAGATACTAGATTACAGTGGTTCAGACACATAGGTTCATAGGTTCATAGGTTCATACTAGGCTATCTGCCCTGGGGCATTTATAAGCCTAGCCCAAGTGTGTTTGGCTTTTGCCACCCTTTGATTTGAGTTTGCTGTGCCCTTTTTAAGGTTAGTTTACTGTGCCTCTGTCTAGTAGTGACACAGAAGTAATCCCTGGGGTAAACCTACGATCTCCCATCCACTCAAGATTCCTCTTGAAGAGAGTCAGTGAGGTGCTCTGCCTAACAAGGACTGGGATTCTATTCCAGAGTGAAGGGAGCCTCTGGGTTATGAATCTGTCCCTCCAGCATGTTCTATTTATTTCTGTGCTGAGGTTCAAGTCCCTCGAGCACGTGGTTTTGAGGGATTTAGATTTTCTGAGGTCCATTAATTCTGGGTTGGACATAGCTTTGTATGTCAGGCATAGATCGCCACAAAGTAGGTGGTATGCAACTGAGTAGAGCTGGAGTTTAACTGAGCAGCATATGGGATCTGTTGGAGTCCCTTGATCCTCTTTGTGAGGTACTTTTGGGGTCTTTCTAGTTGCTGCAGGTGTCGGGTAAGGTACATCCCAAAAGGGGCATTGTATTCTATGATGGGCCTGATGAAGGATGAATAAAGGGGCACTATTACCTCACTTGATCTAGATGTGAATCCTTTCATGATAAGGTGGGCTATGTAGAAGGTCTTTCTAACCACTTTGGCGATGTGGTTGTCGAAGGAGAGATAGCTATCAACTTGGGTCCCCAGGTCCCTAATTACTTCTTCCGTACTTAATGGGTTACCACCTATGTGGTAATTTGTGGGCACTTTGTTTTTGCCAAGGGGTATGACTATACACTTTTTGGCATTTAGCTTTAGGCCATGGCTCTGGCACCAGTTATCCATCTCTGTGAGACCTTTTTGGAGGATGTTAGTGTCAGCTGGAGAGCCAATTATGGTGCCGAGTTTGCAGTCATCTGCGGACTTGGTCAACCATAGTCCTCCCGTGTTGGCCTATACCTCGGAAAAGTATATGCCGAACAAGAGAGGTCCCAGAACAGAGCATTATGGGACACCACTTGTAACCGGTTTCGAGTCTGACATGGCTCCGGCAATTCTGACTCTGTGGGTTCTGTCTTTGAGCCAGTTAGCAACCCATCTTGTGACATAGGGGTTTATATTTAAGCTGACTAGCTTATCTATGATGCCCGAGTGGGGTATTGTGTCAAATGCCTTTGCGAGGTCCAGATAGGCTGTGTGGTCTACCTTCCCTTCATATATGGCCTTGGTGACTGTTTTGAAAAAGTCGACCACATTCAAGAGGCAGGATCTGCCCTTGACAAAGCCGAATTGGGTAGGATCTAGTGTCTATAGGTTCCCAATGTCTTTGTTTATGAGTTCCATGATGATCCTCTCCATGGCCTTGCAGATAAGGCTAGTAAGGCTTATGGGGCGATAGTTACCAGGGTCCGTTGAGGCACCACCTTTGTGGAGTGGGACCACTGTTGCTGTACGCCATTCTTTGGGTACATATCCTGTAGTGAGGCTGAGATTGTACAGCAGTTTTACATGAGGGTTTAGTTCTTCTTGGAGTTCATGTAGGATGCAACCTGGGACTCCGTCTGGTCCCATTGAAGCAGTTTTTTGCTTTGGAGAGGGCGGCTTTCACCTGAGCATCTGAGATGTTAGGGAGGCTGCACTTTGCTGGGATAGATATTTGCTCTTTTGGGGGGAAGGGGGGGAGTTTGCACTGAACCTGTCTGTCAGGATGTTGGCAATGTCTGTGGGTTCAGTGTATTTTTTGTCTGGTGTGGAGCATAGGGTCCCCATGTTGGTGATGATTAAGTGAAGTATGTTTTCCCCTCTTGTGGGAGTTGTGACTAGTTGTTCCATGGCATTTGAGTTTATAAATTCCAGGAACCTTTAGGCTAGGGTGTTGGGGCTTGAGTAATGCTCCCAGTCTATGTTTGGGTAGTTGAAGTCACCCAATATAATGGTGTTTGGAGAGATCTTCATGTTTTCCAATGTTTTCAGGAAAGCCAAGTGGGATTCCTGATTTTGAGATGGTGGTATGTAGCATGCTATAAACTGAAAGGCAGTTTTGCCCACTGTTAGTTGCACATGGATGGTTTCTGATGCTTCGTGCAACGGCACTAACCTGGAGGTGTGGGTATCCTTGATAAATATGGATACTCCCCCTCCTTTTGTGGTTCGGTCCAAGTTTTGGGGTCGAAAAGCATGATATGAGGTATAACCTGGTAGTGCTGGGGTGCTCTTTGGAGCCTTGAACCAGGTTTCTGTCACTGCACAGATATCAATGTTCTCCATACTGAGGAGAGCTTTGAGTGTGTGCATTTTGAGGTTCAGACTTCTGGCATTTAGCAGCATTACCCTTAGTTTCTTGTTCTTTGTGTTTTCTATGGAGGTGGGGTTGTCTTTTGAGCCTTGCCTAAAAAAGGCTCTATGGGGGTGGCAAGAGCCTTTGCCAGTATCCAAAAGCCCAGGGGTGACAGGTGCAAGCCGTCCCTAGCGAAGCAACGTGGCTTGTCGAGCATGTCATCCCAGGCTGACAGGCACTGGATCCCCTTTGAATGACACCAAAATTTTAGCCAATTGTTAAAATCGATCATTTTGTCTTTATATTGCGGCATCATTCTAGGTGAGGGTAAGATGCTGCTCAAGGTCAGGGTCATACCGGCCTGGGCTACATGATCGGAGCACTCCTTTATGTCTCTTTTCATGTAGTCGAGGGAGGTACATCTCAGGTCATTCACACCAGCATGTACTATGACAGAATCATATCTGTACTTGCTTTGGAGTGACCTGAGTGCTTGTGTTATGTGGCAGATCCTAGCGCCCGACAGGCAGCTCACTGTGACCTTCTCCTTGTTCAGCCTGTTGAGCGGGACGTCAGTGTGTCTGACTATAGAATCACCTATTACAAGTGTATCAGGTGTGTTATTCAGCCTTAAGGGCTGTGACTGTTTGGCACACTGACTTTGTGAGCTATGTGTTGCACGTGTTTTGCTGTGGGGTAGCGTTTGCTTGGGTGTCTGCTTTGGAGGTCTCTGCTGCTTAGGTAGATTTTTATTTAGAGCCTCCGAGTATGTTTTTGTGTGTTTATGTGTTTGGTTTGCTGTTGTGGTAGGTCTATGTGAGACTGGATTAGTGTTGTGTGAGGTTACCTTCTCCTCCTGACTGGTTACACCAGTTATGATTTGAGAGAGCTCAGCCACCAGTTTGGCTATATGGTTGCATCTCTCACATATGTTTGAACCTGTTTGAAGGAGGAGAGGGTTGTCCGTGTACATGAGGCAGTTGTAACATTGCCTCAAGATTCCCAGATTCACAAGCTGGACTGGAGAGGAAACCATTAACTGACCTTTATTTAATGAATCATTTTATTTAACTCAAGCTCTTGTATTATTAAATGCGAACAAAGGTCCTCATTTGAATAGGTCAAACATGTATCTAGTATGGACTATATCTGCAATTTCAAGGAAGTGTATAACAAGATGGAATACAAACACAATACCAACTTTGTAAGACTACTACAGCCTACTGAAGATCACAGCATTATTGGAAATTAAAATTAAAGAACTAACAATGTATCCAAAGCCATTTATCAACAACCCTTGGGGAAAAGGCTTATCGCCGATTGACAATACAGTAATTGATCAGACACTCTGATAATGGATTGGACATACTTATAAAGTAACTGTATACATTAAGCTCTGTTATAGTGTCAGGTTAATGTAAATAGTGTACACAGTTATTTAAGATGTTATGTACAAATACTATGGAATTCATTCAAATGTATTTGAGAAATAAAAACATTTTTTTGAGAAAAATAGGGAAAGCAAAATAGAAAGTGTAATAAATGTTTGCTGGGTGCATTATGAAATATTTAGATTAGTAAATGTGAAGAATTATTGTGCAGGAAAGCAAAAGACAATCTGGTGAGGAAGACTTGGGACAGACAGGAAGAAGGTAAGAGGAAACGAGGACGTCCAGCAAAGAGATGGATGGATTGTGTGAAAGATCTGTGGCAGTCAGGCATGAGTGTCAAAGAAGGCAGGGGTGTGGCATTGAATCGAGAGAAATGGAGAGAGTTAACACGATTCCCCGACCCCATGTAAAAAATGGGAAAAGGGGGCACTGATGATGATGATGATGATGTATTTATGTATTTAATTGTGTTTACTGACATACAATATTTATCAAACAATAACCAATTACAGGCTCAGCCCAGTTTACATAATAATGCAACAAAACTATGTACAGTATACAAATTACAGTGGTTTACATGGTTTAGTTTGAAAGACGGAGAAGAAAATAGAAAGTGATTAAAGAAAATTGTATAAATCTACAGGCAGATAGGAATTATGTGGTGTGAGTTCTTTTGTTATGTGATCTATTTGCATGCATTTACATTTTGGTTGGGTGAACAAGTGGGATTTGAACTCAGTAAGTCTCCTATTTTTTCTCATTTCAAGCCTTTGCCATTCTAACTGCATTGCTGCCTTCTATTTCCATTGCAGTTGAGACATTCCCTCTCTTGCTTAGAGTCTGTAACCTTGAATTATAGCACTTCTGTCTTTTTCTTGTCAAATCCTTTGAAAATCAACACAGTGGTTTTTCAGCTGTTTGTTTTGTTGATAAACGCTATGAGTCGCTGAGCTCCATGACTGATGTTTGGTGTATTAGTAATTGACATTCAGATGTGCAGTCAGTAAGTACTGATCTACTACAGAAGAGTGACTATTGAAACTCACTATTTCACAAATAAAGCATTTTTGGAGTCCTCCCCTCTAGGAGGATGCAGTGCTACTGTTCCTACTACTTAAATACACTAATTCTACGAGTGATGTCTCTCAGCCAACAGTGAATTTTCTGAGATACTGCAATTTGGATCTTTCAACCAAAAATAAACAAATTGTATATTGTGATGTCACATTACAGCACTCATCACAAATGACTCACAGTTTCACCTGGTACCCAAGCTGATTGTGTTATAACACACCTATTACATCTGCACTGTTGCTTCATTGCTTGTTTTCAATGGTTGCAGTAAACCTATAGTTATGTACTTTCTTATTTTGCCAGAGTTATATGAAGTCCAGTATTTAACAGTTTGTATAACTGGCCTGTGAAGAAACGTTAATGTGAACTGTTAGTCATTGATTTCCAGGTGATCTCACATGCCTTTCTGGAATTTTCTACACAGCTTCTGTTTGTGAGCAGTAGCTTGAGGACGGATTCTTTCTTGCATGGGCCACAGTATGTTGTGTTTGGATCATAGTGTATTGTGTGTGGGTCATATCATATTGTGTTTGATCCAGAGTATGTTGTGTCTGGGTCACAGTATGTTGTGTCTGGGGTCACAGTATGTGTTTGGGTCATAGTGTGCTGTATTTGGGTCATAGTGTGCTGTGTTTGGGGTCACACTATGTTGTGTTTGGGTCATAGTTTGCTGTGTCTGATCCACAGTATGTATTGTGTTTGAGTCATTGTATGTTGTGTCTGAGTCAGTATGTTGTGTCTGGGTGACAGTATGCTGCATCTGGGCCATAGTATGTTGTATCTGGGCCATATTAGGTTGTGTTTGGGTCATAGTATGTTATGTTTGGGCCACTGTATGTTGGGCCTGGGTTATAGTATCTTGTGTTTTTGCCATAATATATTGTGTTAGGGTCACCATATATTGAGTTTGGGTCATAGTATGTTGTGTTTGGGCCACATTATGTTGCTTTTGGGCCATGATATGTTGCGTTTGGGGCCACATTATGTTGTGCCTAGGTCATAGTATGTTGTGTTTGGGCCAGAGTATGTTGTATTTGATCCACAGTATGTTGCTTTTGGGCCACAATATGTTATGTTTGGGCAACAGTATGTTGCATTTGGGTCATAGTATATTGCCTCATGTCTGCCCAGTACAACACACTTAGAATTACTCAGCTCCTGGAGGCTTTTCAGGTAAAGCTGCTCTATTCACGTCCTGTATATTTAGATCTGTCAGCAATGCAATAACTTTGATCGCTGCTATTGTAATAAGACCTACCATTTCCCAGTTTCATTTATTTATTTATGTATTTATTTTTTTATAATGGAGCTTCTAGATAACATCTGGTATGATTCTGGTAAGCGTTCTGTCTCTGTGGTGACCCTCTGTGATTTTTCTCTGGTTATGTATTTATTTTTTTATAATGGAGCTTCTAGATAACATCTGGTATGATTCTGGTAAGTGTTCTGTCTCTGTGGTGACCCTCTGTGATTTTTCTCTGGTTATCTGCATGTCCTACTAATTTGATTCCACCTCCTACACAATGTATTCCCTCCTTTTTCTCCTCCAGTGTTCCTTTTCAGTCCCTGTTATATAATATGCAGACACACACAAGCCACAGCAACAAAATGGCCGCCAGATATATATTGTGTGGTTGTGCCTTTGTGTTTCTGACGCTGTGCGGTTATGCCTTAGTGTTTCTGAGGTTACTGGTGTTTGTGACACAATCGTCCCTTTCTCTTTGAGAATTTTTGTGATAATGTACAGCCAGCTACTTTAACATCCTAGGAATGATTTTCCCTGCATCTTGATTCTATGAATGGGACAGTACATCCTGATTCTATGAATGGGACAGTACATCCTGATTCTATGAATGGGACAGTACATCCTGATTCTATGAATGGGACAGTACATCCTGATTCTATGAATGGACAGCATTCAGGTATTTAGATCTCCCTCTTGCAACACTCTTAACAGCTCATGGAGCTCCTTGTTCAGACTAAGGGCACGTGTTGATTTTTCCATAAATATAATGATAGATGCATACCTGCTACACCTATATGTTTTTCATCTACCTTAATATTATGAAAATAATCTCCGCAAATTAACCTTTCATTGTATAGGATACTGATAAAAACACTCCTGGTGTATTGCATACAGTTTTGACAACTATAAAGATAAAGCTAAATTAAGCTGAGCAAGAGAAGGGAACGCAGACACCCCACTGGCAATGCTTACAGGAAAGATTCCAATACCCACATATGTATATAATACAAACAGTGGACGTGACCTAAATCATCTATATTACTTGGTTATGGGCTATTACATTACATACCACTATCTGTGATCATGCATGAGTACAAAGGTTCACAAAAAGTTTACCTGTTTTCTGTGGCATTGTCCCACATACCCCTTATAAAAGGAGACTATATGTACCCCTTACTTAATATAACAAACCCCAAGGTCAGTGCAGCTCAGGGAATGTAAAACAAGAATTTTGTTGAAATAAGGAGTCATACAGTTATGAACAGCTGGTCCCATATGATATGAACCACACTCCCATTATAATGTTAGGGGCCAAGGTAACAGGCAGGAGCTGGAATTCAAGAATAAGATAGATGGTAGAGGAGACATCATGGATGATTTCCAACAGAGAGAGGATGGTAGGACACTTGAACACACTGACAGAACTGATGAAATATGAGATGTGGCAGGAATGGGGGAATAGCAGCTACACTGAGGCTAGATACAACACACAGGTTGTCTCAAATCCAATGCCCAGCTAGCACATTGGTAAAGGGGCAGAATGTTAATTTGCATTGCCAGTGAAGGTTAGGAAAAACAGAAGGAAATGGCTATAGGCCTGATACAGGTGTAGGGCATAGACTTGAATACTACCTGTGTGCTCTCTTGTTGGGATCAGTGCCAATACGTACAGTGCTACAAAACCTAATGACACAGTAATACAATGGCAAGAGTATTGTATGTGAAAACAAATGACACATGAAGCACCATTGTATGTCACATCATCAAGAATAGGGATGTCTGATGCCACCTGGCATGGATGCCTATTCTAAGCCTTGACCCATTCCACACCTCTGTCTCATTCCCTGAATCTTTGCTTAAGTAGACATCAGACTCTGCATTCAGGGAAGTCCACAGGGACAGTCCCAGCCCAGTGAAAGGACCATCTGAGCTAGGTCAGTAAGAGGCAGATGGCGTAATGGGTGGATAGAAGCATCAGGGGTTGGAAAGAAGTCTGACAGACGTTAGTAGCTGGGCAATGTAAAACGAAATGGTAGAAAGGTATGGCAGAGTTTGGAAGAATGTCTGAGTGTCTGCAGGAGATTAGAGAGATAAAACTAGATCATAAATCATCTTCTAACAGTATCTTTATGCATCTATAGGACATGATATGATTTGATTTTATACCAGACTTGTATACGACCAATCATCTGAAATGTTTTCAGTCACTGATCATCATTTTATTACATTATCGCCAGCAGAAGGAGTCAGCTTATCTGTATAGACTGCCCAGTATTTGTAGCTATCACCTTGTAGTTGCCCATTCTGCTGTGTCACTGCCCCTTCTAAGATTTCCACACTATCTTGCATGAGTGCATTGTCCTGCTTACCATCACCCATTTATGGCAGCTTATTTTTACACCTCTACCACTCTTTTGATATGGTAATACTTCTTCAGTCAAATAATTAAACTAGTTTTATTTAGTTCTAGTTGGTAACTTGTCCTGCTGCTCCATCCTTCCTCTTGAGCTCCACTCCATTAGAGTTTCCTTTCATAATCTTGTTAACCTATATCCTCGTCCTCATGTCTTACAGGAAGTGTATTTGCATCTCCTTTGTGTCCTTTCCACCAGTGCTGTTTCCTTATTTCTGTACAGAGTACGTAGATGTAGCAGTCATACATATTAGATGAATGAAAGTTCATCTTAGCGAATACTCACATGAGCAAAAATCCAAGAACACAAAAATGCAATATGTGAGGAAAGGGCAAATATTCCCATCTTCACTGTACCGCGATCTCACAATTGCGGTTTCGAGTTCCACAATTTTTGCTCATGTGAGCGTTCGCTAAAATGAACTTTCATTCATCTAATATAGACCCCACTCATCCTCTCACCTTCCTCTTCTCCAGTCAGCTTACCAGCACCTGGGCTACTTCTAGCTGAACAGTGGTCACTGGTCAGAAAGAGAGATGGCTGCCATTAGTGTGGGTCACTGAAGGGGCTTTCACTGACAGCACATTGCTCATATTACTTTAAATCTGATAAATGCTCATTTCAGATTGCTGGCAGCATCCACACCTGATGCATGTTTCACATGTGAATATTTCAATTTCCAACTTCAGATTTCCGTTGCTGAATTTGAATAAAAACATAATCTGATTAAAACCTATGGCCTTGCATGATTGCATCACTTAATCATATCATCGACAATTATAACATTTGAATTGGATTTATATATGTAGGCTGATCATCTAAATCCAGTGATAAATCCCTTCACCATAACTACTGTACTGCATTAGAAACGTATTAGGTCATCTATAAATGGGACAGGATTAGCAAAGATACTGGAATGTTAGAAGTATGTTGCTCCTTTTGAAACTGCACAGGGATTTTTGACTTTTCATTTGGTTAGAGAAAAAATAAGTATTTGACTCCCTAGCATTTTGATGTTGATGGATAATTCCCTGACTATGACCTGCATAACCTGAGTCATTTAGCAGCTTGGCCACTTGAAGAACCTGTCGGGGAGGGTAGGAGTGAATGCCAACAGCTGACTCTTCTATTATTGAGGGAGGGATGGTGGTCTACTGGCTGTTTTAATGTCTTCAAGTGAAGAGTTAAAGGTGAAGCAGCCATAACCAGAGATATGGTTGTAGCTTTTAAAACTAGGGGTAACAGCCCTTGTGAGCATGTGGGAAGGAGCACTCACATGAGGGGGGGGGTAGGGCTTCATAGTGATTTGGGTCCACATCAGCTTCCAAGGGACAGAGATAGAGCATAATAGAAAAACTCTTGATAGCTGCATAAGTGATAGCCGCTGTACCAGACTCTCATACTATGGGAACTAATTGGGTTATTGATTCTGGAGATTTGATGGTCAGCAGGCCCGGGAGGGGGAGCAAAAAGCATGTTAAAAAGCATTCATGATTCCATGGCAGTGCATGTAGCAACACAGTGCTGATTCATGTCATACTGCTTGGTGCGTGTGCCGTGCTCTGAAATCCCATTTTGAAAAAAAAGCCATTAAACGCCCAAGCCAAAAGTAGCTCAATCAAGTGAAACCTGGTGTTTATTATTCAATGAAGACTACTTTTGAATCAAATTCAATAGAGACTACTTCGAAAACAGATCTCTGCTGTGTTTCTAATTAATCGTCCAAATTTGTAAAATGCCACAAGTGAATGTTTTTGGCCGCATGTTACTCATTAGATACTGTGTTTGAAAACAGAGTCTGAAAAGGAGAAACCTGTAGGCCTGTTGATCTGTGTAACAGAAACCAGGAGTTCATTTCTTTCATGTGGATGAAATTAGACTAATCATAAGTGACCAAAGAACTGTATATAAAATGAGTTACCATGATCAAAAATATTTAATTAGAAATCATTTGTCATTCCTGTTTCTGTTTTCAAGTCAGCAATAATTATATTAATGTGCATGTAAAAGAATGGGGTAACTGTCCAGCAGGGCACAGCTTGTGTTCCAGTCTCTGTTCTCAGGTGTAGGCCTGCCAACACTGCCATTATGGGTGTTCTCTGGTCACATAGTAGAGAAGCTGAGAATGATGGGATTTAAACAGAGGTGCCTAGGAAGTTTTCTTAATCAGCAGAGATGCAATTCCTGTATAGAAAGCATGGAAGCAATAGCTCCATACAAAGGGGATACACGTAGTACTTTACCATTACATAATTAATTACTATTCTTCCTATAATTAATAAAGTAATTACTCTACTAGTAATATTTAATACTATTTACATCAAAAATGGTTTAGACATTAGCATTCCTTTCACCATCACCTCAGCTAACATTACAATCAAATTGTTAAAAATCTTCTTTCGGCTTTTCCCGGTTAGGGGTCGCCACAGCGGAACCGTCTGCTAATGATTGGCAGTAGATTTTTACGTACTGGCTTGCCGGGCCTAATGCACAACCTTCAATGAAGGAACGCCCATTCACACATGTCGCTACACAGAAGACACTCTAACTGAGAATCGAACGGGCCACATCTAACTGCGAGGTGACAACGCTACCGCAGCACCACCACAGCATTCCAATCAAATTGTTAAATATACTAAATTTCTGTGAGATATAATAGACATCAAGCTAAAATATGACCAATACGTTTGCAACACTTAAAAAACATAAACTGGCATCAAAAACATCCTCCTCTACAGAACTAAGCCCTTCCTGACAGGCAATAGTATAAAACACTAGCCACTGCTTATTGCTGCCAAACCTCTTATATGCCCCCTCTCTGTTCACTAACCTGCAGTCATCACAACTAAAAATATAGATTAATGTGGAAACAAATTAACCAGATTTGCAGCTTACGTCCCCTCAAGAGCACATCACCATCTGGCTTCTTGTGTGTGCCCTCCCCTTTTAATAACCTGCAATCATCACAACTAACAAAAATAGATTAATGTGGAAATAAATTAACCAGATTTGCGGCTTACTTCCCTTCAAGAGCACATCGCCATCTGTCTTCTCAAGTATGCCCATTGCATAGTATAGCCCAAAGTAAACAATCAAAATACCTATCTCAGAGGGTATTTTAATGTAAATTATAATATCGTAAATGTGTTTACCTACTACAGAAAAAAAAATTCATGAACCAGCCACTCTTTGAATAAAAGGTTGGGTTGGGAGGGTGGCTTAATGGCTAAGGTATTTGCCTTACAAACACAAGGTGAAGGATTTGAGTCTCACCAGAAATAGCTGGCTAGGGTTGGGAGGGTGGCCTAATGGTTAAGGTGTTTGCCTTCCAAACGCAAGGTGTGGGGTTTGAGTCTCACAAGAGATAACTGCCTAAGCTTAAAAGGGTAGTTAGCTTAGTGCTAATCTATGAACCTAAACTAGTATATTTTATCATTGCTTTATGAATTTTTAACACATGGCCTCATACTTTCAGCTTTACTTATTCCTTTTATCCTTACCATGCATTTGTTAAGCAATACTTTCAACATTTTGGAAGGTGAATTCATTTTCTCTTTCATTAATGTCCTTCAATAAGCAGTATATTAGAGGGGGTATAATATGCTGCTTGTACAGTGTAATAACAACATTTCCCCTACCAGTTATTCTCCTAACTATAGCTCCCAAAATAACTTCTGCCTTCCTCTGTGCTCTTCTTTACATTGGTTTTGAATTTTAGAATTATTCACTAATATTAATAAAAACCTCACATTTATTTTCTTGCTTAATTTGCCACTGCATGTCCTAACATGCATTTTGTGCATGTTATGAATAAAAAAACAATTAATCAGGGGCAGATTTAGGCATGGGCGCAGGGGCGCGTGCCGGCCCCTTTTTAGACTTTAGACTTTTTTTTTTTAAATGCTTGTCTTACAGAGAATCATGTCAACAACGCACCTAAATACTGTACATCAGAGTGATTGGAGGTTGCAGTCAGATGACTTTTCTTTAAAACGATACTCCAACTGCATCTCCGTTGTAATTTAGGCACGCTGGTGGATGTGATAACAAGTAAATCTTTCTTCGCATCAGACTCTGTTTAAGGCAGCTTAAAACCAGACTTTGCTCTTCCACTCTTAGGGAATAATTTGCATCGAGGTAATATTATTTGCTAATTTTCATTAAAAACAATTATTTTCAAGGTGCCAAAGAAGCGGTACAGTTGAGAGAGTGCTGCATTTGGCACTCTTACATCATAAATATATATTCGCAGAAATGGCTTCTTTCAGGAGTTTTCTTTACACAGCACTTTCTGGTTTTAATTAGCGTTGCGTTCCATGTGATGTGACCAGTTTAGCAATCGCCTGTCTTGAGTATGCCCCATGATCAGCCGATACAGAATGCATAACATATTGCACTTGCTGCTAACAAATGTAGCTCTTTCAATGGCATGCACATTTCATTGTGAGTTCGGTTTCAGTTTTATACTGTGGTTTTGTGACACCCGACTGTTATATGACAAGTCTGTGAGAACTGTTTCCTTGAAAAGGCAGATCATGTCTTCTAAACCTGATTGACTTCTTTGAAGCAGTCAGCAAAGCCATAGATGAGGGTAAAATGGTTCACACAGCTTATCTAGATCTCGCCAAGGCTTTCGACACCATCCCCCACTCTGGAATTATAGATAAGCTCACTAAACTAGGTATAAATCCCTATGTCACAAGAATGGTTGCCAACTGCTCACGGACAGAACCCACACTGTGAAAGTAGCGGATTCCAAATCCGACATCAGACCAGTGACAAGTGGAGTACCACAGGGTTCAGTCCTGGGTCCTCTCCTGTTTGGTATCTACTTCTCTGAAGTGCAGGCCAACACAGAAGGTCTTTGGCTAACAAAGTTTGCAGATGATTGCAAACTAGGAGCCATAATCGAAACTCCTAACGATGTGGACAAACTACAAAAGGGCCTCAATGAGACAGATACCTGGTGTCAAAGCCATGGCCTGAAGCTCAATGCCAAAAAGTGTATTGTCATCCCCTTTGGTAAAACTCTGTACCCATGAACTACCACATAGCTGGTAGTCTACTTAATGCCAAAAATGTGATAAGAGACCTTGGGACACAGGTGGACAGTAGTCTCTCCTTTGATAATCACATTGCCACAGTGGTCAGGAAATCCTTCTACGTGGCTCATCTCATCACAAAAGGATTCTCATCCAGAAAAAAAGAGGTCATTGTTCCCCTCTACTCATCACTCATTAGACCCATTATAGAGTACAATGCCCCTTTTGGTATGTACCTCACAAGACATCTACAACAACTGGAAAGACCACAGAAATACCTCACAAAGAGGATTACTGGCCTCAAACATATGCCCTATGCAAACCGTCTCAAAAAACTACAGTTTTACTCCATCGCATATCGCCTACTCAGGGGGCGATCTCTGCCTAACATACAAAGCTATGTCAAACCCAGAGCTGTTGGACATGCTCCACTTAAAGAAATCCCAATCCCTCTGAGCTACACGCTCTAGCGACCTTAACCTTGTTACCACAATAAACAGAACATGCTGGAGGGACATATTCCTGTCCCAGAGACTTCCCATACTCTGGAACAGACTACCTATCTATGTCAAACAGAGCTCCTCATTAGCACTCTTCAAGAAAAATCTTGATGATTGGATGGGTAATAGGAAATTCACCCTGGGGATCACTTCTGTGGCTCTGCTCGAAAGGGGCACAGGAAAATAATTTTCTTGGGTGGCGAAAGCCAGGGTACATTTTTTGGCTAGGCTTGTATGGGCCCTAGGGCTGATAGCCTAGTACCTACCTTTGAACCTATGAACCTAAATAATTCTGGTGTGGCCTGTGGTTGTATAGAAAGAAACAAGTCAATCAACCCTCCTGCCCTACCCTTTTGTGCATTCGCACTTTTGTATGCATGTCACTGATCCCAAGCTTCTGCCCTTCATTATTTTGACTTTCTTTTTGATTTTTGAATGAAGTGGTTCATGTGTTAAGTGATGATGTAGTACAGAAATGCAGGTAATATCACACTGTTGTCCTTCGAGATGAAGACCCATTTGGGAAAGCAGTAATAGTCCTGATCCTCAGGCGGCTGCCTCTCTCCAGTTAAAGAGCTGACCCTTATCAGGTAGCTTGCCCAGCACTCTGCCTCAGTAATTACTGCTGTTGTCCAAAATAAGATCACTTTTCACTGTGTATTTTTAGGGGCTAAATCACTGTGGCACCTCTAGTCTTGATGCAAATGTTTCGGCTTCCTTTAACACAGTGACTGCACTGAATGTTATGTGCGTGTGAGATGTTTAACGGTCAAGAACAAGCAATTTATTTTTGTACGTTGTCCTTTGGCATTAGGGGTTATTGGGTAAATAAACAGTTATCCATTGTGATTAGAAGCAGATATGTGGCATAATTGGCCATCTCTTTTGTGGCACCAAATAAAACATTTCCCGACAACGAGAAACTAAGCTTAAAACTGTTTGGGGTCGCAATTAAACAGTTTGGGTCGACAAAAAACTAGACAATAGGAACAAGAAACTATTGCTTGAATATTACATTTATTTCCACGTATAGGTTTTGAATGTAATCTGTAAACAACTTCCTTACGAAGCGTCCTGTTAAATTTTTAGGTTGTGGTGTCTGATATGGTGCTCTGTGGTGTGTCATGCAACTCTGGGCTACTTTGCGGCAGTAGTAACCCAGTGCTAGCAACTGTGCCTCATCAATGTCTATGTCAACTATACTTCATTGTGAAGAACAGAGTCTCATTTTAGGACTTAAAAATTCCCTGTGCCACACTAAAAGTTTACCGCGCACATTCATTGTTAAGCATTTAATAACAGATGCCCATGCAAATACATTAACTCATAAACAGAACTTTTATTAAATATGAATACATTTGTTTCTATGCGGTTTTCGTTATCTATTTTGTAGTTTTATGAGCTAGAGCCTACAAGCAAATGCTATTCATTTGAGTTAAATCATACGAAAACTGTGGAAGATATAGTAATCGATTAGATGTGCCTAAGGTTAAACGTGCGGTAAAGCACTCAAATGCAAACCTGAGCAGGTTTTCTTCGCAACTGAAACGAGGGGGCATTTTTTTCCATCATATAAATATGCACTTATGGAAAGAGCAAACATTAGTATTGTTTGCGCTCTTAAGATGCAATGATGGGAATAAGAAACAAACACATATACATATAGAACACACTGGGTAGAAAGCAAGCATTCTTGACCAATGACAGGGGCTTCCACAAAGTACTTTGACAGGATTGCCAAACACTGGCCCTACAAGAAGGATTTGGTGTTTATTTAAACTGCATGGGTCCTGTGAAGGAAGGTTAGGTCAACTTCATTTTCTGGGCACATCCAGTGGAACACGAGCCACAGCGTACACACTCTGTCATGTATTTTTATGCAGTGCACGTTGGCTTCTAATTGGCTAACAGCTTCCACCCTCTCCATAGTCCCTGCCTGTATGGTGTCTTAAACCGAGTTACAGTGTAAAAAAAAAAAAAAAAAAAAGTTGTCCTGTTTACTTTCAGTACATGGGAATCTTAGTCTTGTCATTAGTTTGGGACAACCCTTAGGCATTCGTGCATTTGAATAGCATTTAAACCATCACCGACTGCCCTCTCACATTTATTTTCCTTCCCCAATTTCAGGAAATAACTCTAACTCCTCTTTCTATACAAGTATTTCTAATATCTTAAAAAAAAAAAAAGTCCGTTATTTCAGGTTTACACTCTAGTTCAGCTTTGCTTGATAAATGCATAACTGGACATCTTGCTAGTGCTGTGCGTGTTTTCTAAGATACACTGATTTTAAGATGAAACTATTTGCTTTCCCTGGTGATGATAGGCACATTTTCTCTAGCTTTGCTTAATAGCAAAAGTATAATTATTTTTAGCCTTTTGTGTTTGGGTTGAAGGGATTCTTCATTCTTTCCAATTTTGCTGTTTCCTAATGTAGGTAGGACTCAGAGCAAGTGACCTATGCTTGTAGACATCTCTGAGGAAAAACAAAAGGGGTACTAGCACTTACAATTTGTGACATTCATCCTTCACATGCAAGTTACTACAAAGCTACTGCTGAAAACCTAACAAAAAAAAGGGAAGAAAAGGAGCTACGTGTATTAGCTGCCCGACACTAGTGCCTGTATAATTCCTTTGCAAGCACAGGGGCAGCCTTCTCCTGCTATCATCAGCCCCCTGTGCAACAACACCATGCCGAGTAGTAACACTATATGCTTTGTCTAATACCAACTTATAGTAAAGATACACATGCCCCCAGTATGCCACGTGGGTGAGGGTTTGGGTAATAGCAGGGAAAAATAAGTGTCCCGTATCCACGGCTAACCAATCACCTGAACAACCATTGAATGTCCACAAGTTTTGGGTCTGATTAGGGAAAGTTTTGAGAGAGTGGTGCTGCATTTGGTGCACTTACATAAATATATAACTCGCAGAAATGTTTTCTTTCAGGGGTTTTCTTTACACAGCACTTTCTGGTTTTAATTAGCATTGAGTTCCATCTCCCATAGAGTAGCACGGTCACTATCTAATAATGCCTGACATGTTTCAGTCAGTCAGTGTTATACTATACATTCAGCTGGTTGTTGTGATCATCCTTTAAAAAAAATTATATCTGTTCATTCTTCCTTCAGCGCCCATTGGTCACTCAGCCACCAAGAGTGGGACAGGTGTGTGAGATAAAGCAGTGGTCAGTCAGATGTGCTGGTATAGAACAGATTCAGTAGTAGATACAACTTCTGAAACCATAATGCCAAAATCTTGTGCAGACTGAGAGCATGAGCATCAGGAACTTGTACTAACTAGTAATTAGCAACTCAGTGACTAGAAATATATTTCACACGTACTTGTTTCTTTTTGTATGTATAAATTCTCTTTACCAGTAATGGCATTTGTACCTAATTAAATAATGTTAATTAGTATATTTGTATCTCCATGATAATAACAGTGACTTCTAACTTAATGATTTTTTTAAAACCAGTTACCATTTTCTGATTTCATCCATACTGTATGCTATATATGCATACTACAAAACTTTATACAATAACATATGGGAGATCAAGTGCTGCATTTAATGCTGTGCATTTCATAACCATTTCTTCTCTGGTACTTCACAAATTGTTTAATCTACTCAGCCATCAAACGGAGCAGGCAGTTACCTGATGTACTGTACCTGCATGTCTCCTGTCCATTCACAGCAGAGCTAGACTTTTTTTAAAGAACCCAGGCTTTGGTAGTGACTGTGCAATCAATTACAACCAAAGTCAGTTTGTGTATGCATATTTCTAATGTAGCACCTGGCACATTAGGTATGCCTATGTGATAGTACCAGGAACACATGTATCAGTTATTTTATGTCATTTGTAAAGTTGGTATACCTAACTTGCAACCACTTAGCACTGCCTGGAGTTTGCAGTGTGGTTTGAGAACCTTTATGCAATTGTCAACACAGATGTATAATAGATTATATAATTGTTACTGATCAAAATTATACACATTCACTGGAGAGGAGGCACCTAGTGCAGTTACATTCTGAATGCTGGTGCATAAGTTGTTGAGTGATTTTAAGAACACTGGACTGAGCTAGGAGTTTAATGCAGGTAAGAAACTTTATGCTGGGAACATAATAGCTAGTTAACAGTCTCCGGCGAGACTTCAAGATATTTTTGTTTTACTTTGTATAAAATCACTCAGTAATAATGTTAATACAATATAAAGGTAATAGCAGTTAGTATGAATTTATATAAAACAAATTATACTTATACCAGTAGGGGGGTGCAGATGAGTGAAGCTGTGACTGCACCCCTGACAATCTGTGTTTGACTAGAGGCACAGGTACTGGAGGGACCAGGCAGGGAAAGTTTTATGAGTTTAGTTATTTGGTACATCCATTAAATAAAGCTTTTACTAATTTATCCAAACATCTGTGCCTGTGGTATATATTTTATGTCGCATAACAATAACATACATTTCACTGTGGTTATTTCCACCTTTAGAGGGTTTCTTTCCAAGTTTATAACAGTGCATATGCCCGTTATGACATGGAAGGAGAATGATGTGACTTGGTATGGGCAACCAATCATCTTTTCCAGGCATGCATTGAAAATACTTGTACTATCTGTACCTGTGCTGTGTGCTGCACAAGAATTATCTATTTCTAATACCATATCCACAGTAAAATCATGTGCAACTGAATTTAAATTGATATCTTTCCACACGTGATGTCAAACCTTCTTAAGGTAATCTTTTCAAAACCACCAAACCCAGTGTCTCACTTTCCCGCTTTCACCCAGTAGTCAACTAACCAGACTGCACCTCCCCCTTTGCAAATTCCTGGATCCGCCACTGTTAATGGTATAAAAACTAAGCTGTATATGTTGCTGCCACCAAATAACTGAATGTATATAATGGAGAAAATTCAATGATTGAAGAAGTAAAAAAAAAGGACTGCATGGGTCTCAGTACATGAGGGCTCTTAAACTTAATCACATGACTGTGTGATCTTTCAGCTAAGGAGTTGGAGCTCATGTTTACACTGCAAATACTCCAGAAAACATACTTAGGCATAAAATAATGCAAGCATACAGTCAATTCAGCTAAATGACGACTGGACAAGTGATTGCAAGTTATCAGAGGCTTATTGTACACCCAGCGTGGATTCATCTGCATGCACATGTAAGACTTACACACAACTACACTTGCTTAATATCACCCCCCATGTACTTCCTTAAACTACAGTAGCTGTCAGGGTACAAACAATCGCTGTTCTACAAGTTCTTTACCACTTTACTTTAAAAATAAACTAGAAGAGCAACAAGGGAGGTCAGTGTTATAGTTGTAGGAGTACTAGTAACCTCTTATCTGTCAGTCTTATCTTTATGAAACTGTCATCTTTTCCCCGTAACTACCCCAGCATAATTTTATACAAGTGGCTATTGCAGTTTTATGCTATAACAATTTGAGATCCCACTCTGAGTTTCAGCTTATGGTGATTTTTCTACCTCATTTCAAACTGACTTAATGAAACGTTAGATGACTTTAAGAGAGGAGTTCATCAATGTACAAAGGCTCTGAATTGTAGAAAGAAGTGAGACCAGGTATGCACATTGATAGGATCATAGGAGGTTACTAGGCTAATGCCCCTGGGGCCCTTACAAGCCTAGCCAAGTGTTTAACCCCAAAAATGAAACCTCAGTCAGCACCTGTCACCCGTGTCAATGAGAGACAAAGGCAGAGTTCCTGGGACAAATTTGTGATTTCCCATCCACTCATCAAGTTTGTGCTTGAAGACGGTCAGTGAGGTAATCTGTTTAACATGTTTAGGAAGTCTATTCCAAAGATGGGGCAACCTCTGGAAAACAAACCTGTCTCTCCAGCAGGTTTTGTTGATGTCACATATTAGATTTAGGCCTTTTGAGCAGGTAATGTGCAAGGAGTTAGACTTAGGATATGGAGCATCTCTAGTAGGACAGGGTCTGAGATTGCCTTGTAGCCAAGACACAGATGAACAATCTGTACGATACTGAGTAGAGTGATAGTGATTTGAGCTTGTTCATATAAGACAGGTGTTAGAGGCCATGGATTCTCTTTGTGAGGTATTACTGTGGCCTTTCCAGTTGCTGCAGGTGTTTGGAGAGGTACATACCAAATGGGGAGTTATACTCAATAATTAGTCTAATGAGGGAGGAGTATAGAGAGTTAATAACCTCCTTTTTTCTAGATGCAATCCCTTTACTTATGAGATGAACCAAGTAAAAGGCTTTTCTGACCACTTCCACTACACGATTGTTGAATGTGAGGTTGTTATCAACCTGAGTACCCAGGTCTCTCATCACAGGTTATGTGGCTAGGGAGTTGCCATTGATGTGATAATCAGTAGGGACCATGCTTTTGCCAAATGGTATGATGATGCATTTTTTTTGTGTTTAGCTTGAGGCCATGACTTTGGCACCAGTCATTAGTTGCTGTGAGACCATCTTGCAGTATGTTAACATCATTTCGGGAGTCAATGACAGCACCCAACTTACAGTTGTCTGCAAACTTAGTCAGCCACAGGCCTTTTGTCTTTGCCTCTGAGAAGTAGATACCACACAGTAGGGGTTCCAGGACAGATCCCTGAGGAACTCCACTAGTGACAGGTCTGCTATAGAGGCATCTATTTTGACCTTGAGGGTCCTGGCAGTGAGCCAGTTGGCCACCCACCTGATGAGGTAGGGATTTATGCCAAGTAGCGTTAGCTTTTCAATGATGCCTGAGTGTGAGTGGGGGATTGTGTCAAAGGCCTTGCTCAAGTCAAGGTAAGCTGTATGTACTGACTTTCCCTCATCCAGGGCTATGGTGGCAGTCTCAAAGAAGTCAACCAGGTTCAACCAACCAGCACTGTGTAACTTGCACCCATCAATGATATGCCACTGTAGAATACAGAGTTCACTGTGTACACTAATGAACCAGGTATGCATATCATCTGCACCGCATGCATGCGAGTGTTATAGAGACGTAGTAACCTATAGACCATACAACACAAAGGTGGTCATAAGTTCAGCTGCAGGGGATTTGCACTGGCTGCCAAAAGTAATGACCATCCCAAATCAAAGATATTAATCATCACAGGCATGCTGGGATTAAGCAATGCCAGTGGTGTAGAGTATACACCACACACACAAACACACACACACACACACACACACACACACACACACACACACACACGCACACACACACGCACACGCACGCACACACACACACACACACACACACACACACACACACACATTCAACCATCAGAAGAGGAAAAGAAGCATACAACAGCTGACAGAGATGGAAGCACACAACCACTACCATGAACATGCAGCAGTACTTGTCATACTAATGCAACATGTTCTACGTCATTCTGGAGCCACACGGAGGACAAACAGACTGACCGATGCATGCATAAGGTCAACATACATATTCCAGTGGTATGTGTAAAAAAATAATGGAATGTCATGGGTACTTGCCAGACATATTCACTCACAGTTACTAGATGTCATGACATCATATGCTGTGAACATTGTACTGATGGTATAGACACCTTCTAAGTGTAGACAGGTCCTGTGTGAGCAAAACCAGGGCTGGACTACCTAGAGATAAATGTCACTAGTTTGGCCATATGTAGATCACTGGGATATGTAAACAGGAAAAAGTCTTTCAGTAGCTAAAGATGCAAATATTGAATGATGCCAGTGACAGGATACATAATCTGTGTGCCATATACTGTGTTGGCACACATAATGTCAAGATATCACGTGTGTGTACTAAAGAGTTCCTTTCAGGATGGCAAGCCACAAAGAGCGAGTGGTGTCATTCACATCCACAACTATGGCACCCATGACTTCTAACACATATATGTATTATCATAACTGTGACTGATGACAGGTACAACAAGGCTCCCCTTTATATCAGGCACACAGCTGCCTGCTTGCATTATTAAAATGTGATACACATGCCTGGGTACATCAATCTGGTTTCTGTTTTGTATCCTGTCAGGTTTTGTGCTACTTCTGTCATGTGTAGTATGTTGAACAGACTTTAGGTAGGAGCATCATGAGCAATTGTTTAGAGCACAGTATGACTTCATATGGAGTACTGGAGCACAGTATGACTTCATATGGAGTACTGGAGCACAGTATGACTTCATATGGAGTACTGGAGCACAGTATGACTTCATATAGAGTACTGGAGCACAGCATGACTTCATATACAGTACTAGAGCATTGTATGACTTCATACAGAGTACCGGAGCATAGTATGACTTCATATAGAGTACTGGAGCACAGTCTGACTTCATATACAGTACTAGAGCATAGTATGACTTCATAATAAATATTTAACTGTATGCAGGTTGAGCAAATGCTGGTAATGGACTGCTTCACTGCTTGGCAGCTATTAATGTCTGAGTAATTTAGCAGTATTTTTAACTTTGTATACTGCTATAAGGGGAATGGTACCCCACCTTTACACCCTATTGAGAATAAGGCAGGGTTTAAGTTGAGTGTCAGTCCCTTACCAATTGTACTATGGAAAACAAAGCCACAGATATTGTGGAATGAAGATAAGCTTACAAAAAACACCTGCTGTACACATATGCACTCAGAACATTCAATGCATGTGGTCCAGCATTGTTAACGATTGCTGAGACACTCGAGGTATAGGCGACAACCCTGTGTTAATACATTTTCTGTTGTAAGAGACATTTCTTGGTCCCACATTGCTATTTTACCCATTTGCTTAGCTTGTTTTGCCAGCTATCATTGATTTTATCTTTAGTCTGCTCAGCTGTTTGACATTAAAAGCTTTTGAACATAATGTGTAAACCTCCACACCCAAATGTCTGTAGCTGTTTTCATGTGTCATCTACATATAAGTATGACTGAACACCAACAACTGTATACACCCATGGTGAGCCATAGGGAGGGGGGCTACTTGTGCTATTTGACTCTATGACTATGAGCTCTGCAGAAACTGCTGTTGTCTCTGGAACAACTCACTGGGCATAACATTGTATGCACACATGTAGATAGATTGATAGATAGATAGATAGATAGATAGATAGATAGATAGATAGATAGATAGACATATAGACATATACATATCTAGATAGACATATACATATCTAGATAGACAGATAGATAGATATATAGACATATAGACATATATATAGATAGACAGATAGATATATAGATAGATAGAAAGACAGACAGATAGATAGATAGATAGATAGATAGATAGATAGATAGATAGATAGATAGATAGATAGATAGATAGATAGATAGATAGATAGATAGATAGATAGATAGATAGATAGATAGATAGATAGATAGATAGATAGATAGATAGATAGATAGATAGATAGATAGATAGATAGATAGAAAGATAGAGATAGACAGAGATAAATAGAGATAGATGGATAGATAGATAAATAAACAGATAGACATATAGACATATACATATCTAGATAGACATATACATATCTAGATAGACAGATAGATAGATGGATAGATAGATAGACATATAGATATATATATAGATAGATAGGTAGACAGATATTTAGAAGGATAAATATATAGATAGATACCTAGACAGATAGCTAGATAAACAGATAGACAGACAGATAGATAGATAGATAGATAGATAGATAGATAGATAGATAGATAGATAGATAGATAGATAGATAGATAGATAGATAGATAGATAGATAGATAGATAGATAGATATGCTTCTAGCACTATGCACCGATCCTGGAGTCTAGGTATATGGGACTTCTGATATAGTTATGGTATTCTGCACCAGATCTTGGTGACTCCATTTGTGGTATCTTTGCTGTGGTACCTGACATTTTCGTGTGACCATAGCTCATACTGTGCACTACTCTGTCCACATTAAACTGCCACCTGTTCCTCCCATGTTATATCTGTAGCTGTCACTCTTCTACTTTTATGTATTATGTGGTACATTGCAGAGCCAAGATGGGGTATGTTACATTGCATTGTGTACCACTGTCAGGACTTTGTCAAAGGAAGGTCTTGCCTCTTTAACCTCATTAGTTTCTTTGAAAAAGTAACTGAAGCAGAGGACAGTGATTATACAGCATATACAGGATATCGGGATATGGCCAAGGCCTTGATAGGCTTGTAAATAAGAATATAAATCTTTATGCTAAGCAGTGGATAGCTAATTGGTTGTCTGATAGAACTCATGTAGTTAGAGTTGCAGTTGCCAGTTCTGAAAGCAAAACAGTTACCAGTGGTGTACCACAGGGCTTAGTTTTGGACCTTCACCTATTTCACATATAATTTGCAGACCTTCAGGCCAACACTCCTGGTCTATGGTTAATTAAGGTTGCAGATGTCTGTAAATTGGGTATTGTTTGATCTTCAGCTGACTCACAATTGCTGCAACATGGGTTCATGGCTGACTACTAGACTAACTGTACTGGAGCGCCATTTTAAACCTAGCCAATAACCCAAGGTCAGAAGCAAACTCTGTACCTTCTATTTATGAAGTGAAATCCTGAGCTATTATGCCAAACCCATAATGGTTAAGCCCTTCCATCATTTCAATATTTGGTGCTAGGGCAATGGTTTCAAATTAAAATTAGAAAGTGTAGCATTTTTCATTTTTGGTAAACAAATAAGTTTCACTTACTGTATAGGAAATGCTCCCCTCCAATCAGACACTATTGTAAGGGATTTAGGCACTCTTGTTGATAATTCCTTATCATTTGACCATCATGTCTCCACAGTAGTTTGGAAAGACTTTTATTTGCCTCATCTAATTTCCAGAGGTATCTCCAGTAGATCCAAAGAAGTCTTAATTCCCCTTTACTCACATCTTTTCAGACCTATTATTGAATATAATGTCTTTTGACATGTATTTGTCCAAACATACCAAACAACTTGAAAGACCTCAGAGAATCATAACTAAAAGGATTGGGTAGCTCAGTGGTGCATCGGGTAGCATGGTCACCTCGCAGCAAGAGGTTCTCCAGTTCGATTCTCGGCTGGAGTGCCTTCTGTGCAGATTCTGCATGTCCTCCCTGCATTCATGTGATTTTCCTCCTGGTGCTTCAGTTTCCTCCCACATTCCAAAGACATGCATCTGGAGCTTTTCTCCCTGGACATCTGCTGAAAATGGGCTCTGTGCCAATCAGACATTCCCGGTAAACAAATGTTAAATAAATAAATAAAAACATCAGTGGCATCTGAGTTATCAGGACAGACTAGAAACCCTTTCTCTACTCAATTTCTTACAGTCTGCTCCATGGAGAGCTGTGTCTAGCCTTTCTTGCCATGAAACATCCAGTCCTATCTGAACTCCTGTTCCTTCACCAAACTAATGGTACCCAAAACACTCTGTTAAAGGAACCAAAACTTCATCAGCAGATAAATAAGACACATTGGCATGATAGATTCATATCCCAATGTATCCCTCAACTCCAGAACAAACTTCCCCTACATGAAGCAAAGTAGCACCCTTGTCACTTTCAAGATAAACCTAGATAATTGGATGGACAGCCTCAAATTCTCCCCAGTTAATCTTGTCCTGCTTTCCTTGAGGCTAGAGGTAACTTTCAAATAGGATTTTTTAGGCTAGGCAGAAAGAGTCTGCAAACTGACTGCCTAATACTTACCTATGAACTTATGAAACTTTTCTGTGCACAGTGTCATTGAGGTGCAAAGACATGATGCCACAGGCCACTTGCAAGTTAACTTTCTCTTCTACATGCCCACGGTACTGTGTTTGTCACTTCTGCACATGTGCTGATGTGCAGCACTGTCCTGGTCTCAGGGACCAATGTCAGGACTTGGCTTTTTGTAATATGTGTCACCAGAGAAGTATATGTCAGTTCTGTGCTCTGTCAACACCATCATGTGACACTATTGTGACTCCCCAGACAGCCCTGACCAAAGCTCACTTTAGATATGTTCCGTAGCATTCTATAGCATCTATCTGCATTCCACAGCAGGCTTTTACTGTAAATCTCCATCCTTTTGCACTACCTTTCTCACACTTTCCTTTTACACTACCTCTCACGCTCATCCTTGTGCACTACCTCTCATACTTTCCTTTTACACTACCTCTCACACTCATCCTTTTACACTACCTCTCACACTCACCCTTTTGCACTACCTCTCACACTTTCCTTTTACACTACCTCTCACACTCATCCTTTTACACTACCTCTCACACTCACCCTTTTGCACTACCTCTCATACTTTCCTTTTACACTACCTCTCACACTCATCCTTTTACACTACCTCTCACACTCACCCTTTTGCACTACCTCTCACACTTTCCTTTCACACTACCTTTCTCACACTTTCCTTTTACACTACCTCTCACACTCATCCTTTTGCACTACTTCTCACACTTTCCATTTGCACTACCTCTCACTCTCTTGTTCTAACTGTGCCTACCCCTTGCTCTCTAATGCTTCACAGTGATTGCATACATTTCACAGTGAATGCCTTAGGCCGTTGCCTCAACCTTTTATATTGGTGCATCAGCTGCCCCTGTGCATGTATGCAGTGCATTTCACATGTATCCATGCATGATTCACAGTTACAAATGCAGCTGCCCATGCTTAACAGGCAGCATTCTTGAATCACATGTTCTGTCTATCTTTTGATGTCGCTATCTGGGCAATTTCTATCAGCACTGTTATGTGCAAACTCTTCTGGCCCCATTCTATTGCAAAATATTCCCAGTAAGAGATGAGTGTAATTGGATAAATACTTCCAAAGAAAAGATTCCCTGCAGAGCTTCTTGTTATTTTACATCTTCGGCTACACTGTTTTTTTTTTCCACACTGCAGTGTCACTCGTATATCACAGGAAAAGGGGTAAGGGCGGTTCAACTCTTAACTCCTCTGTATACGACGAGATAGCCTGGTGGAGAAATCCAACTGTACAGCTTTACATAGTGGGTAAAAAATATTAATCCTACTTCTAATGAAGTCTGGATGACACTCGGACGAAAACGCCTTGTACAATTTCAGCATTAAGGATTTTACACAAATAAAGTTTTCTGGCTGGTGATTACTACAAATTCTTCAGGACTTTTTTGTTTGTTATTGGCTTTGGTCTTGGCTTATTTTTTCTTGATTCTTGGATAAATACTTTCTTACTAACATTTCCTTTTTTAACTGAATGTTATGAGCACATGGGTTAGAATTGGCACACTAATTAGTTATGATGAGGTACGATGCATTCTGAACATCTGCTTTCAAATCTCACAATCTCCATTTGTATTCCTCATAAGACAGGCAAGTTCTATAACTTACTCACACTTCTAAGACACACCTGCCAACATACTGTGGTTCAAGATTTCTTTCTCACTCAAAACTGAAACTAAATAAACACAGATCCTTTTTTTATATTGTAGATAAAGACTAGCCATTTTATTTATTTGTTTTGCATACATACTCTAATTCCCTGCTTTATCCAACCTAGAGACATAGGGAAGCAAGTATGTCTTCTGGCATTCAGTGGATGCAAAGTGTCGAACTTATCCCATATGGGCCACCAGCCTTTCATGGGATACACACTTCGTATTATTTGTTTGTTTTTCTGACAGGAATTACACTGAATGCACCAAAGGCCCCTTATCATCTGTGACCTACTTACAATAGTAGAACTATGCGTAGTAAGAGAAACATCACATAACAGTAAATCATTGCATTTACAAGCATTACAGTATTAGTGTGGCATATACAGAATATGTCAATAGCAATGAAGTATTTAATATCTTACTTTTTACAAAAATAACTCTAGCCCATCTAAATATCCCAACATTTAATAATACTAAACTTCTGATTGCATACTTCAAAAATCAACCAGATGAAATCAATATGGATCTCAGCAGTATACACCACAGACAAAAATATCTGACAACACCCCCCAGGAAACCTTTATCTTAATTGGCCTAAATATAGACTGGCAATCCATGAACAGCAGCAACCCCTAAGGACTCTATTCACCTATCTGGCTTCACCGAACTAATAAGCTCCACCAGCAGAATCAACAAAAGCCCTAACAGGCAGTCCATACTGGACTGGATATTGACAAACAAACCCCATAATATAAAATCTTCTTGTTGCTTAACGGATACAGTAAGTGACCACCGTCCACCATGTGTAATCTGACAACAACATGATTCACCCAAATAATTTATAAAAAGTGTGCAATTTAACCAAATTTGACAAAGACATGTTTATTACAGCCCTGTCCCACTACAGCTGGGCTGTATTAAGATTAATTCCCCTAGATGAAGCAGTTACATACTTCAGTTGCACCTTCCTAAAATACTAAATGATTCAGCACCAGTTAGGACAAGAAGGGTAAAATCTAACACTGCAACATGGCTGACAAAAGAGACCAAACAGCTCATGCTACAAAGAGATTAAGCATGGAAAACATGGTATCAGAAAAACACAACATGCCTACCAACATTTTAGCTATCTCCGAATCTGTACAGAAATCTTTTTTAAATCTGACAAGAACTCATGCTACAGTAATCTCCAACAAAAGCACCAAAGCAACCCCAAGCTTTTTTTGGTCCTCTCTAAATAAACTGGTTTACCCTGTCCTTGTACTTCAAACAATAAAAAGTCCATTGCCATTCAGTTCAACACTCATTTTAGCCAGTCGGTTCTATCACTAATCAATGACCACCTCACTTCACCCCCTCCAACTTCCATCTATTCTCAAAAGCCACACACTCTGTTTTAGTTTTCAGCCTGTCAGCCAGTCGGTTCTATCACTAATCAATGACCACCTCACTTCACTCCCTCCAGCTTCCATCTAGTCTCAAAAGCAAGACACTCTGTTTTAGTTTTTAGCATGTCCCAACATCAGACATAAAAAATTCCTAGCCACATTAAAAGCAACAACCTCAGCTGTCAATAACCTTCTCAATGAGTTCCTCAAAACAGGTGCAGAAGTACTAGCCTTCCCTGTCTCCATTCTGATCAGTTGTTCAGTAACTGAAAACTATGTCTCATCCATCTGAGAAAAATCCATTATTATACCCCTTCACAACAGAGGTACTACAACAGAGTTAACAAACTACAGACCTGCTGTTATCCTATCACCCCTCTCTAAAATCCTTGCCAAATGTATTCATTCTCAGTTTATGAAACATATAACCAAACACAACCTCCATGCAGTTTCAGGCCCAACCACAGTACTACTACTGCCCTCCTCAGGCCAACCACAGTACTACTACTGGCCTCCTCAACTTCACCACCATAGTACACCAACACAGAAATAAGGGCAACCTTGTTTCTTCAATTTTTTTTTCTTGACCTTTGCAAAGCATTTGGCACAGTGCCCCACCAAAAGCTCCTTTCGGAACTTGCAACCCTAGGTCTCACTTACTCCTCTCTTTCCTGGTTTCACAGTTATTTATGCAATAATCAGCAGACAACGAAATGGCAACAAAACCTTTCAGCATTTCAACCAATCTCTGTTCCCCAAGGGTCAATACTCGACCACCTTCTATTTAATATTTTCATAAATAAATTTCATACCACTACAACAGTTGCCATTCTTGTACAATACACCAATGAATCAGCCCTTATCTGCTCTGCCCTATGTGTAACACAATTACAGCAGATCACTCAAAAATATTTTCTGACATTGAAATATGGCTAAAAAATTATAAATTGCTGCTTCATGTCAAAAAAAAAAAGTTAATGCTATTTACACTAAAACAACACCTTAACCAGAAACACACATTTCATATTACCTCAACTAATAACACAAAAATTGAAACCATAAGCCAGCCTAAACTAGTCAAAGTCATAATGGATGACAACCTCACATTTGATCATATGCTTCATTCCATCAGGAAAACTCACCAAAAAACTTGTCTCCCTCTATAGGGCCAAACATTATCTGATAGATCAAACAAGTATTACCTTAGTAGCAGCATACCTCCTTCCCTTTCTATTATATAATTCTCCTATTTTTACAAATATTAACACTGTGCATAAAACTTGCCTAGGCTCCTGCCAAATTTTCAACCAACCAAACAACCTTATGAAACACCACTGCCTTGCATTAAAAATGAAATTGGCTTGAACTCCCAAACCAGTTGACATATTCACAACTAATCATTGCCCGCAACCTAGGGTAATCTCCTGAAAAATGCCCAGCATTACAAAATACTCTACTGTGCTATTTACCAACTACAGACCTTTGTTCCACCAATAAACCTTTACTGTGTATCAATAAGACATTCAACCCTCCAGGAGACTCTCTGTACTCTGATTATGTGTTAAAACTCTTGAATGAAATCTGCACACAGTTAAAAAAGATAGAAAACATAAACAGTTCAAAACTTTCTTAAACAGCACCTATGCTGTTTCTTAAACAGATGGCTCTGTTCTTCCTACTCATCTGGGATGCTTTACTTGGATTACTTTTCTCCAACCCTTACAGCCACTTTGCTTCCCAGTATTTTTGTACCTTATCGCTTTTCCTCCTCATACTGCACTAACTTCCTAAACTCTTCCTCTTCCTCCTGCTCTCACATCCCACCACTAACTGCAAACCCTCCTCTGTCCATTTATCCTCCTGCTCATGTCCATAACTTTTCCTTTCATATCTCTCATCATCAATTTTTAAGCTACATTACTACTTGTCTGTCTGCAAATTATTGTTAACATAAAAAAAAAACAGTTTTATCTTTTCCCTGCAGTCATCATGCTATAAATATGTTAACTGGTATTACATTTTATTTTTCTAAATAATAATAATAACCAATTTATGTTAATTTCTCTCTTGTTTTTGAGTTAAAATGGTATGTTCATGTAAGAAACATTTAAAAAGTCATGTAAATAAGCTCACATGTAGAAGTTTTTACCCTGCAATTATAAATGTGTACATGTGTAACTTTAATGTGAAGCTTTTCTCCCCAGATCTCTGCTGAAAATGGGTTTTACCCAGTAGGACTTTTCCTGGTCAACAATGATAAACAAATAAATAAACAGATAATAGTGTTTACAAGAAAAGCAAACTTCAGTTCTTAATAATCATATTCACATCAACAGCTTACTAGAAGTCAGTACAAGACCAATATGTCAGCATTTATGAAATCAAAATGCCATTAAATAATACTGTTCACACAACAGCATCCAGCAGTCATCCACCAATCCATTATATAGGTCTGTAGCTGCATGACCCATTTTAACATGATGAGTTACTGGATATATGGCTGTAGAGGAAAAGCATAGTAACCAGAGGGTGACTCCTCTTCCATGGGTTTTGCATCTGCACTCTCTGCTGGAGACCACAGGACCACAGTTATGTGATCCCCCCGCCAATAGTACTGGTGTCTGGTGTCTATAGTTACTACAAAAAATTTAAACATAATAGATGCAGAGGTGCCCCAAGTTGAACGATATTTAATTTAATCTGTATCTTATTGTGTGCACTGGTTATGGGGGGGGGGGGGTTGGCATTCAACAGGCCATCTGGGGAGGGTTGTGAGTTAGCCTTCAGGTGAGAGTATACAAACCAGTATAGAAGAAGGTGACTCAAAGTACTTAGCAAAAAGGTTAGCGGGTTCTTAAGAAACACAAACAGATGTACTACAATTGAGTGTAATTAGAGGAAGCCATGAAGCATGCTGAATGCATTCTATTACTATTTCATTCTTCTTGTATAGTAAGTAGTTGGTCTCAAATCTCATTTTAAAAACAACTCTGGCAACAAGGCTTATTTAGGAAGGCTTCATGCCGAGGGGGAAGAACCTACAAAATGTAAAGCATAATTATAAACAGAATGTGATGAACATTAAACAGAGCCAAAAGCTGGGGACTGAATAAATTAGGCAAATAGTAGCACTGAAGAAGGCTGTTAAGAATTAACCATAACAAGAGACAGAAAATGAGCTGGAACACGGTGAGGGAACATGTCAAAGCAAGAAAAACAATAAGAATTTGAGAGGGTTAGCTTTAAATGCTAGCAGATTTGGACTTAAAATACAGATACTTACTATGAGCATCCTTGCATACAAGAAGTTGTAATCTATCCAGACAATGAGGTCAAGTGGGTGTTGTTTAACTAAAAATTTGCTGTAAAAACAGGGCTGCACAGAACACACAAGGTATAACTGTATTGGTCCTGAAACTGTAGAAATTACTCATTGTAGATACTAGTGATAGTTAAGTAGATGAAACGAAGGTAAGTGGGACAGACCCAGGTGAGTTTCACTGGCAAATAAATTGGTTTTGCAGGTGAGTAAGTCAATGGCCAAGGTATAAAATGGCTGCAGGTGCAAAAGTGTTCAGCACTCAACCTTTCATTATTTAAACAACCATCCATACCTTTGAAACTGACCACATTCATTTCACATATAAGCATTTGCACCAAAGTTCCATAACTACTATAATGGCCAGCCACATGATACGGTCTGTAATCATCATCATCAGAGCCCTTTTTCCCATTTTCCACATGGGGTCAGGGTATCATGTTAACTGTCACCAACTCTCTTGTTTCAATACTCACTCCTGCCTTCTTCAACACTCATGCCTAACTGTCGCAGATCTTCTTTCACACAATCCATCCACCTCTTTGCTGGACATCCTCACTTCTCCTTACCTTCTTCCTGTTTGTCCCAAATCTTCCTCACCAGATTGTCTTCTACTTTTCTGCACATGTCCAAACCACCATAATCTGTTCGTTTTGATCTTTTCCGCAATTGGAGCTACTTTGGCTTCTGCTTGTATGTCCTCATTTCTTCGTCTGTCCCACAGTGCCCATCCTACCACCATTCTCAGGCACTTCATACCTGACACTCAGTTGGCTGCAGCTCCCAGACACCTAAAGCTGTTTACCTCTTCCATTATCTTTCCTTCTATCTCAGTTCTCAGCTTTTTCCAGATTTCCCCAATTTGCTGCCATTACCACTGTCTTATCTGTGCTTAGTTTCATCCCATGTGCATTCAGTTTTGCATTCCATTTTCATATCCTTTGCGGAAGTTGTTATAGCCTGTTCTTTCTGTCCCGATATGTGCATTTGGGTTACCAATTCATGTTGTCTTGCTTTATCTAGTAGGTCCTGCAACTTAATGTATTCTTTTCCTCAACCCTGCTGACTTATCATTACACTGGAGCCTGATTGCCATTCATTCTGAGGCTGTCCCCTCCTGAGTAGTAGAGTTTGGACCCCAAGCCATGTGGATTTGCTGCACTGCTCTTCCATCTTGTCTTGATAGGATGCCTAGGATGCCCAGTCTCCTCCTCCATATCATCATGTCCACTTGTGAACCTACATTAAGCATAGCAATTCTCAGTTCATGTTTGGCAGGTTGGTTTTTACTTCCAATTTTCGCTCAACAGAACTATCCAACCCAGCTGAACTACCAGACACCAGCCAGTAGCTTTTTGACCCAGGGCTGTTGGGCTTTATGGCAGGCACACACTGGCCAATAGGGGAACATACACCCCTCCCACTATTAGCATGGGTCCCCGGCATAGGTTAGAGTAGGCCACGTCTTAAACTCACTTATCATCTGTAACTACCCATGCCCATTTTGGCAACATTAGTCAACATGACTGACTCACCTAGAGCCATATTTTACACTGTTGAGTGCCTAGCCTTGCCACTGCATGCAGTCTGTGGGTTGGTCTGTGTAACTCTTCCCCTGTAGGGTACCATGGTAGAGTCTGTGCTGCTACCCACAGCTCCAGTCATTGGTGAGTTTGAGATGTAAACACTCAGCACATTTTTTTGGCAGTGGGAGGAACCCCACAGAGACACAAGGAGAACATGCAAACTCCAAACAGGCATTGGTCAGCGGTCAGGATCAAACCTGTACCTTGTGCATGGGAGGCGAAGACCTTAACCGTTATGCCAACTGGTCTCTGGTATGATACAGTCTGTAACTTTATCCTTAATCTCCATCCTCATACCTGTACTTGTATACAATTTAGCAAGAGCTTGACAACTAGTACAATATAAGACTACATCACCTGTTTTTATTGTCTCTAAGACTGCTTCTGTGACCTCTTTTCTGACTCTAAGACTGCCTATATTGTCTGTTTTCTGTCCACATGACTGTATATGTCACCAGGATTCTTCACCAAGACTGCTTGTGTCACATGCCTTCTGTCCTCAAGACTGCTGATGTCAACTATCTTCTGTCCACAAAACTGCATGACACCTTTGACCCCAAGGCTGCCTATGTCAGCTGTGTTCTCTTTCCAAGACTGTCTGTGTCACCCATCCTCTGTCCCCAAGACTGCCTACTTCATCTTCCCTGTTAGACTATGGACGGCTGACAGGACCTCATTATCCCTTTTTAACCACAACCTGGATAACTGGATGGGAAGCTGAAAGTTTACCCCTGGGGTTCCACCTGTGTCCCTGCTGGACAGTTGTTTTGGGTGCTGACTTGTCTAAACATGGGCTAAACTCTTGGATAGGTTTATAAGGGCCTCACGGCCAATAGCCTATTAACCTCCTATGATCCTATCATTCTAATAGAATATATTAAAATACAGCTGATAGTATATCTATCTATCTATATATATATATATATATATATATATATATATATATATATATATATATATATATATATATTGCTATATTTGTGAGTATTATTTTATTACTGTTTCCCAACAATCCACCACTTTAATGCTGTTTTTCCCACCTCTAATGTGAGTCACTTGCTAGATGATCTTATCCCCATTTGAGAAATGAAGCCAACGTCAAGTACCTAAGTACCTTCTCCCTGTGCAAGACATCTCTGTGGTTGTGCACGCTCTGATCTGTACTCATTTAGACTTTTGCAGCTCCATAAACATATGGCGTCCAGATGCAGAACGTGGTTAATAGCAGCTGATGAAGAATCCTGCAGCACTTCCATCTGGCTCTTCAAAACACAAACATATCACTCTGAGCTTGCAAAATTTGCAGTTGTTGTCTATTCATTCTAATATCATCTTTAAGTTTCTGGTGAGTGTGTTCTTTTTTTTTTTTTTTGTTACCCCTCCCCTTCATAATTCTTCTGAAATCTATCCATGGCCACACATCAATCAGTGGTTGACCTGTCACTTTACTTACTCCCTTGGACTTTCTCCATATGGCTGGGGCTAGTGCAGACCTTCATGGTGCCCCCCCCCCGCAATTACAAACCTTGTTCAAGGGCTAGTCCCTTTACTGCATCACACCTCCCTTGAGGGAGCATCATTTGTGAATGCCCTTTCTCAGTGGATGGGCCCTCCCATCCTTCACCACCAGAACTTCAAACACCTGAGATGCTAATCAAACCCAGGTCACCTGGACCGTGTTAGGGCTTTAACCCTCTACACTATGATGCTGGCATGGTTTGGGTGTTCTTTACCCTCAGTGATACTGGATCACTTTATCTGAAAGAGATCCAGATCCTATATGTTTATTCATTATTTACTTTCCACTTTCTTAGGTTTATTGTAGGTTCTTAGGATATGGCTAGAAATGTTTGGTGTCTGTTCCTTCTGCTATCAAGCCCAATGCCACTAGAACCTTCTCTCCTGAAGCTGAGAAAGTCCGCCATGCTGGTTGCTTTTAAGAAGTCTGTAAAAAAAACATCTTTTTCATGCTGGCATATGATCTTATCTAATTATCCCAGACTTTATTTGAGCAACAGTGTAGTTTTATATTGTGGTGCATTTCTTATCTGTTCTCTTTTTATTTAGTCTGTAAACACTTTAATAAAGTTGAATTTGAAAATGTTCTACCCTGGTACATACATGCTGTTCAGTAAACACCTCTAAAGATGAGGCAAACACAGCTTAGGAACAACTGTAACAGAAGGGGAAAGGAGTGCTGGATGCATACACAAACATATATGATGTCTAAGAATGATATCGAAGAACTCTGATAGTGTGGGAGGGTGGCCTAATGGTTAAGGTGTTTGCCTTACAAACACAAGGTACAGGGTTTGAATCTCACAGGAGATAATTGGCTAGGCTTAAAATGGCTTGCAAGGGCAGTTAGCCTAGTACTAACCTATGAACTTAGAAAACATGATAGACGACAGTTACTGACACTCAGATAAACAAGATAAATGCCTGCCTGTCATACTCAGACAATGTGATAGGTGACAAGTCAACCATGATACTCAAGCAAACATGATAAGTGGCTCATATCAAAAATAACTACAGCTACATAGGTTCATAGGTGTTTACTAGGCCAATGGCCCTGGAACCTTTAAACCTAGCCCATACGATTATCCTGGCATTGTGCCACCCAACCTTAGTTCCTAGTGTCCCTGTCAAATAAAGCCACTGGAGTGATCCCCGGGGTGAATTTTCTATTTCCCATCCACTCATCAAGATTTCTCTTGAAGAGGGCCAGTGAGGTGCTCTGCTTGACATGTATGGGAAGTCTATTCCATAGCGTGGGCAATCTCTGGGTTATGAACCTGTCCCTCCAGCATGTTCTGTTGACTGTGGTAATGAGGTTGAGGTCTCTGGAGCATGTGGTGTGTAGGGACTGGGATTTCTTCAGATGTAGCATTTCTAACAGAGCTGGGTCAGACATGCACTCTAAGTAGGCAATGTGAGACAGAGAATAGTTGGAGTTTTTTTTATTCTGTCTATATAGGACAAATGTTTAAGGCCTAGGATCCTCTTTGTGAGGTACTTTTGTGGCCTCTCCAGTTGTTGCAGGTGTTTAGTGAGATACATACCAAAAGGGGCATTGTAATCAATGATTGGCCTAATGAGGGAAGAGTAGAGAGAGACAATGACCTCTTTCTTCCTGGATGCAAAACCCTTAGTAATGAGATGTGCCACATAGAAGGACTTTCTGACCACACTGGCAATATGGTGGTCACGCCTTCTGTGTTCAGTGGACTACCATTGATGTGGTAATTCATGGGAACTGGGTTTTTCCCAAAGGGGATGATGACACATTTTTTGGCATTGAGCTTAAGGCCATGGTTCTGACACACATTGTTGGTCTCAGTGAGGCCTTTCTGTAGGATGTCGATATCACTTGGGGAGTTAATAATAGCTCCCAACTTGCAATTGTCTGTGAACTTTGTCAGCCAGAATCCCATTGTGATGACCTGGACTTCAGAGAAGTAGATACCAAACAGGAGAGGACCCAGGACCGTACCCTGTGGGACTCCACTCGTGACTGCTCGGCAGTCTGACTTGGAGTCAGCTACTTTCACACTGCGGGTTCTACCTGTGAGCCAGTTTGCAACCCACCTAGTGATATAGGGGTTGATGCCTAGCTTAGTGAGTTTTTCTATGATTCCTGAGTGAACTAAAACAATGTTTAAAAAATTCACACATGAAAACCAATTGGTTAAACTTCTTGAATCAGAGGCAACACGGGATATATGTAAATTACCTTTTAAGGGTATCAGGTGTTTCAGCTAAATAGCAATTCTGAATATCCATAACTTTTTTCTTTTACTTTTAAGTCTTTTTATGGACAATTTCAAGCCAATAAATCCAAACCCCTCTAGCTGTGGATATGCATGATACTGCCTTCTTATGACATTATCAGCACAGCATAAGAAGAATGTTTGACCTTTGGAAACACAGGGTAGTCATACCCAAATGATATCCATAAACCTAAGGGTGTCTACAAAATATCCCAACTTCTGCTTCTTCTTCTTCTTTTGGCTTTTCCCAGTTAGGGGTCACCACAGTGGATCATCTGTCTGCTCATGATTGGCAGTGGAGTTTTACGATGTCAAGTTGCCAGCCCGGCAACCAACCTTCCACAGAAGGCATACACATGCACACAATCACACCTAGGGCCAATTTAGAGTGTCCAATCCACCTACTGCATGTCTTTGGGATGTGGGAGGAAACCGGAGCACCCAGAAGAAACCCACACGACCACAGGGAGGACATGCAGACTCCACACAAAAGGCACCCCAGCCAAGAATCGAACCGGAGAACCTCTTGCTAACCACTGCACCACTG
This sequence comes from Protopterus annectens, assembly GCF_019279795.1. NCBI lineage: Eukaryota > Metazoa > Chordata > Ceratodontiformes > Protopteridae > Protopterus > Protopterus annectens. The sequence goes on along the minus strand of NC_056733.1, from coordinate 709,164,493 downwards.
TGGCCGCCCAACTAACAAACTAAAACAATGTTTAAAAAGGTCACACAGGAAAACCAATTGGCTAAAAACACAAAAAGAAAAATCCAGCAAAGCTAGAATTTCCACTGTGTGATACCTTAAACCTCTTGAATCAGAGGCAACATGGGATATATGTAAATTACCCTTTAAGGATATCAGGTGTTTCAGGGTAATTTACATATATCCCATGTTGCCTCTGCATTTACACCTGGTGCCTACAGAGCACCAGGTGTAAATATGCAGATATCCATCACTAGCATATTAAACCTCCGAAAACTCCACCATTATGGATACTACTGAACTGGTTTTTGATGTCTCTGCCAAGTATCCTTATTCCAACCAATGAAAAACCATAAGTAATTGTCTAAACCTTGTTTTTTTCCATTTTCTGGACTCCAGTTTCTACTGTTCAAAGTATTGGTATTTTTATCTTAGCGGTTTGAGTTCATATGTTTCAGGTAAGACTTTCGTGGTTTATAATGGTTGCGCTACCTGGTAAGATTTTGATTCTAAAAATGTTTCTAAAGTGTTTTAAAAATGATAATTCTCAATGGTTATTAGCCAATCATCTTTAATACTATTCCAATTTCCAGGGTTTACCCCCCCCCCTCATGTTTTATTTATTTATTTATTTTTGGTTTATTTAGATTGTTCTTATTTAGAAGGGTATTCCTCAGTGGCAGATCTGATGAAGCTCTAGCGAAAGCATTAGCACAGGACTCACGCATTCCCCAGTGTTCTCCACTCCTTGGCTTCTTATTTCTGATGTTAAATTTAAGCTCTGCAGTACTACTTTCCTCTAGCTTGCAACATGCCTCCATTGGTGCCAAAAAGAGATGAGATTGTTTTTAATTCATCGCTAACTTGTGCTTTATAGATCCATTCACAAGAGGGGTGTAATAAGGTAATTTTGTCTTGGTGTCACATTCTGTGCCTCAGTCATTATGTTCCCACTTAAAATATGTGTTCATGTTTTCACTTTCTTGGCTCCTAAATAATTCCTCCACTCGTTTCGCTTTTTTAGCTTTTTAGCCATTCGCTTTTGGTACTAATGCAGAATGCAGAGCTAGACCAATTAGTAAAATGACACACTCTGGCCTAAAAAAAACATTCATGGGCCTGCTTTTCACCATTGGCCTAGTAAATTCTCATTGATACGCAGATATAGTTTTCACGCTTCTGCTTAGTGCCACAGTTCTGATTGGCCCACCATTCTCCACCCTCACTTCCTCTAGTGACTTACAATGAACTACGATCAACACCAATACAATTATTCGTTTTGAGAGCCAGTCAAAACAAAGTTTTTGCCACATTCATTTCAAATTTTATTTTTGGTCTTCCTGGGTTATTAAGAGTTGGTATTTTATTCCAATAAAGCTCTAGTTAATGCAACACAGTCATACCATAGCTTTCCCCTTTCTCTACTCTCATTTTCAGATTTTATTCATTAAGCTCTCCTCAGACTTGTATAATCTTTATTACTGTATAGGATTGCATTTCTTTACAGGATCATATTCCAATAACTTGAAATTAATTTATTTTGCCCCTGATTAAAGGATTGCACTGATGGTATGGGATCTCTTAGTTCTTCTTCTTTCACATGTCTTTAGTCATAGTAGGATCTTTACAAGGAAACAGTCTTTACAGTGGCCCATTCTGAGCTGCAGCATTTTGATATAGTGGTAAGCCTCACACCCTGATTTTCTTTTCCTGTGTGCAGGTTCTTACCTCCCTCCACACCTTTATTCCCATCCCATTAACACTAGTTTAGTCCCCCCGCCTGCACAGTTCCTTTACCATAGTTCTCCCATCTTCATATTTTATCATGATATCACCATTTGCCCCATTTTGCCAATTTTTCATCCAACCCCTCTAGTTTCTATGGCACAGCCAGACCAATAAATTGAACGATTCTCTCTTGGCTTATAACCAGTCACAAGGCCCAATTTACTCTGCCTCCCTGGTGACCAATTTAATCCATATCCATTTGTTCCCATGCCATATCATCACCATGACCCTGATTCAGCCACCGTTCTTCAGTCTCATGTCCCCTATGTAAGAACAAAGTATCATGGTCAACATACTATTGTTCTATTCTCTACCCAAAAAAATCCAAGGCAATATCTACACTGTCCAATTAAAACCCCAATTTATCCTGCGTCCCCACTTCCTCTGAAACATGGAGTATCCAATCTCATACTAAGATTTTAAACCAATTATGGCAATATGAATAATAAGGTCCCTGCTGGACCACCCTTACACTTATATGTTAGCCCTGATAGGTTTACTCACAAAGTATTCAACCAATGGCTGCACGTTGTTAGGAGCTAAAATTTGTTTACCAAATATATATTTTCCTATAAATGCGGCTATCACAATGTAAAAACTTAACTTACATGCTATGCTTATCTGCCATTTAAGTCTTCAAATAAGGATGAAATAAATATTAGACTTGTACTGGATTACTTTTGTAAGACTCTACACTGTAACTAGCAAATATTGACTCTAAGGTTGATAAGTCTATTTTTATTTGTTCTCCAACACAATATGACCTAATGACATTGGTGCTCACTCCAGCCACTTCTAGCTTCTCCCACACTCGCTGAAGCTAGTTCAAGGATTTTCAAAAAAGTTTCTTCCGACCCAGGCAGTGAAATCTGGTTCCACTGACCCTAGATATCTTTGAGCCAACTGGGCTATAGGGTGCTTTAGCGTCACGGTGCTACCCCTCTCACAGCACTAGTCAAGAAAGAAAGAAAGAATGAGAATTGCTATATACACTGCAATGTGTTCTGCTATGTCATTTTTTTCCTGTCTTCAAGATGATTATGTGATCAGCAAAAGTCAACATCAGTCAAGCATTGTGAATGCACCTCATTCAGCTCTATATCTTTGCCCTCTTGATTAGGCAAATGTTCATACTGTGGGACTGGGTTAGTAGGCCAAACTGCTGAATCTTTTAGCAAGTGCACTGGCATCCATTTTTCACAGGGGTGGCAGGCCATTAAATTGCGTTTTGGACACAAGGAACAGCAAGATCTTAGGCTGCATGACTTGTGGACAACAGTGGGTCAGCATCCATTTTGCACAGGGGTGGTGGGCCATTAAAATATCTTTTGGACACTATGAACAGCAAGCTGTTCGGCTGCATGTTTTGTGGGCAACAGTTGGAAATTAGGTTAGATTTGAGAATGACCATTGACCAAGGAGATGACTATTTATTAAAGATCAAGATAAATATGCAGGGCCAAGTCACTATGCTATAGTTTAATATGCATAAAGTGAGTAGAATATATTTAAATATACAGATCAGGATGTTTTAACATGGTCATGTGGTAGGATGCACTTTGTATTGATGACCAGTTCCTTCTCAGCATATTTCCTGCCTTTTAATTCTGTAATTACCTGTGTCTGAAGCTTTCAAACTGATATTTCCACTGCCTGAAGATAGTCCAATATTTCACTGTCTGATTACAAATTGGTACCTCTTCCTACTGTCTTGTTAAGCCAGTTCTTATGAACTTCCACTGGCTGTTGATGGAATCTTGCATTGACTATAATGTTCTATATTTAGCATATTTAGGTGGCCACGGTGGTGCAGTGGTTAGCATTGCCACCTCACAGTTAGAGGTTCTCCAGTTCGATTCTCGGCTGGGGTGCCTTCTGTGCGGAGTCTGCATGCCCTCCCTGTGGTTGCGTGGGTTTCCTCCAGGTGCTCTGGTTTCCTCCCACATCCCAAAGACATGCAGTAGGTGAATTGGACACTCTAAATTGGCCCTAGGTGTGAGTGTGTGCATGTGTGTGCCTTCTGTTGAAGGTTGGGCGCCGGGCTGGCAACTCAACACCGTAAAACTTCATTGCCAATCATGAGCGGACAGATGATCTGCTATGGCGACCCCTAACCGGGAAAAAGCCGAAAGAAGAAGAAGAGCCTTACAAGGTCTACCTACCCACCTGAAGGATCTGCTAGTTCCCAATCACCAGGCTATTTTCTTTGTTTGGCTTTCTAGGGTCTGTTTGTGTTTCTGAGAATGTGGGACAAAGTCCTCTTGGATTGGGTCATTTGCTTACCAGGCTCCGTAAGCTTTAAAATCTGTTATCTGAGCAGCTTCTTGAGTCCCTAGTGTTGAGTGTTTTTGAGAGGTCCCATTTTTTTATCCTTTATTGCTACATAACTGGCATGTATTCTGTCTCATATATACTGATTATTTTTCTTTTTTAATTTATTTTTTGCTAATATTAACAGTAGTTTAACTGCAGAGTGTTTGACTATAAACATTTGAACAAATTCAAAGATGACTATGAACTTGATAATTTTCCCATCTTTCCACATCTGTACTCATCCAACTTCTCCATGCTGGCGGCTATTGTTTCTCTGTAAATACTGACATAAGTACTTACTTAGTATTTCTGTCCTATTAGTAGCAGTTTTACACTCTCCCTATTTGTGTTTCCAGCATCTGGGTCTGGACTCCTTAATTTGCTTGAAGAATTGTGTTTGTCTGCACCGCATCATTCTAGCCACCTCCTTATCTGGAATGTTTTGTAGATGACTCACCTTTACTCTTTTACTTGACTTACAGCTTTAACATCACTGTTATACTCCCTCCTATGCACTCTCCACTTTTGATTAATAATTTCTCTCATTTCCAATCCAGATCCTCTTGTCTTCCTATATTTCTTACTTTTCCTGCTGCTGGCACTCATTTCCCCCTCTGTTCCTTCAACGGTACACAGTCACAGTTCCACCAATATCATTCGTTCCCATTCCTCTATGCTAATTCTCATATTTTTTTCCCTAAAAAGACTTAACTCATCTTCATATTGTCAGGCATCTGTTCTGCTTATTGTTCATGTTACCAGGGTAGACACCATGAACATAAAGTGAATAGTGTGCATGTAGATGTTTTTCGACTCTACATTTTAATAACAAACAGCTTTATTGCCATCTTAGAAATCAAGGGTTTAACAACAGAACATAAATAAAGCTATGCACAGAGTCTTCTTTCATTAACAAGCAATTTAAATATAATTATTTTTACACAGATTTAAATTTCATTACACCTTCCATCAGGTTGCAGTGTAGCAATGTAATTCAAAGAGCAAGGAAAGTCACAGTAACATTTATAGAATCCAGCCTGTTTACTATCCTCATTTATACCACATTATTACTCAATAATACCATAGCAAATTATTTTCTGATTATAACCATTTCATGTTCCAGTGGTGCAATATCACTCCTTGAACACCCAAAGCTACATTACCATTTACAAAATCCAGCTTGTTTGCTATTGTCATTCATACAGCATTATTATGAAGCAGTGGTCCAGCGGTTAGCATTGTTGCCTCACACCAAGAGGTTCTCCTGTTCAATTCTTGGCTTGGTGCCTTCCGTGCGTAGTCTGCATGTCCTCCCTGTGTTCATGTGAGTTTCCTCTGGGAACTGCAGTTCCCTCCCATGTTACAAAGACATGCATCTGGAGTGTTTCTCTCTGGGTCTCCACTGAAAATTGGCTGGTTTCAAGTCAGATGTTCCCAGTTAACAAATGTTAAATAAATAACCTATTAATAACAGATGGTTATGATCAAGTTTCCGATCATAATCAACTTATGTGCTTGAGCCATGGATGTCGAGAAATGGACTTTGACAGTAGAGTGAGCTTATATTCTTCTAATCAATTACATGTATCTGAAAATTCTCACATTTGCTCAAACATGCAACTTTAATTAAACGCTTCATTTTAATCCTTTCATTGTGTCCATTTAACCATTCATGACATGTTACACTCATGCTTCTTATATTTATGCCTGCCCTTACATGTATCCTCCCATATATTCCTCATCTTCATTCTTGTCAGTTATGCACGCCTGTCTGACCTTACTTTTTCCTCAAATTCCTATCAACTTTTCAACAAGATGTAGGGAACCAATAGCACGACATTAGACTTTTTTCCAACTGTTTAGCTTATTTTTCTAGTCTATAAAATATAGTAAGCATGACAATACAATAAATTATTTCTCCTCAATGAGAGGAAAAGCAAATGTTATCTCCTATTTACCGCTTATTCTGTCTACACTGCAGGTCAATACCCAAGGGACACCTTCCTATCTTGCCATACCGTCCTATCTTACCATTCTCGTGAACATAGCATTCAGTTGTTCAGCTTCCCCTTTCATTTTTACTTTTTACTTATTTTTTTTTCACTCATACCAGTCCACTTCATCTTTATCTTAAATCACTGTACCTTATTCCATGATGATGCATTTATATAAGCTTATTGTTCGTTGTAGCATTCTACCTCCACTGATAACCTATTATTTTCCTAATTTCCTAAAGTGGGTGAACAGCAGTAAGGCTCTGGCCTTAAAAGCTTTGGCAACCTTACATGACTACAATTGATGTAATATCTAACACTTTTTATTGAAATAAATATTTCTAAAAAAACATTATTAACAAAAATAAATCACTCCAAACTGAAATGACCCATTTCATTTTTCAACAGTCATTTACTTTTATAGCAACAGCTCTTTTAGAACCATTATTTTGCTTTGAATATCATACCTAAACTATAACATTTTAAATTAACAACAATGGTCTCTAACATTGAAAATAGAAAAAAATGCAATAAATTCTGTGTAGGCTACTCTCAAAGCCTACAGAGAGTTTACATGCTTGAGTGGTGGTGCGCAGTGAGCGGTAGTGCACAATGCATATTAATTATGTGCAGCCCATCTAAGCCAGGTTTCATGGCTGGCAACAGTGGGGTTTTTTTGCAAACTGATATGCATGAATATGACTGTACTTTCAGCGGAGGTCTCCAGCAAGGTGGGCACAGGTAAAGGCTCATGGAAAACATTGCAAGAACCACAACAATCATGGAAAATATCAGAATAATACCACCAGTAACCCCATGCCACTGACATAAAATATGTGATGTAGAGAAGCCTCTATCAGATGACCAAGTATTAACAAACTCGAAATTCACATGGTCAAGACCATATGATTGAGTTTTTGAATACCCAAAGCTTTTGAATGGAGATCGCTGTACAGTGAGGATCAGGAAATGTATCAGTTTCCCCACTGTGGCGCGATCTCAGAGTTAATATATATCACTTTCATGGGGTGTAGGGGGCTTGCTAAAAAGGTAGATTTTTGTATTTTTTGTGGTTTTTTTTTTAAGTTCGAGTTTTCGGAAACTCGATCATATGGTCTTGGCCATATGAATTGTGAGTTTCTGAAAACTCAATCTTCTGACATAGACCCAAGGTAGAGTGATAAGAGATGAGTTTGCACACACACACGCACACACTTGAACAACTATTGTGATATAGCCATACTCTATTTGGGTAACCATGCACACTGTCCCAGCACTGTAACATCTGCTGGAGGTATTAGGAGGGACACTGCTGTACCTGTATGTGACAGTATGGGCAATACAGGCTAGCTGCCTTGTGCACATGGCATTTTATATATATATATATATATATATATATATATATATATATATATATATATATATATATATATATATATTTATGGCACAATCTGCACTGTCACAAATGATATACATGCCATGCCATTAATGTTGTCAAACACCTATGTATGTAGTGTGTGCATAAGCAGAAGAGGTAGCACATATGAATCTGGTATAACAACTTGACTGTTGTTCCGCACCATCAGACAGTCATGTATATTCCACAGAGAGAATACCTAGGTATGGCCAATAAGCTGTGCACTGGGACAAAGGTGATACACTTCAGTTACACATCACTGGAAGATGTGTAGGGAGGTACAGGAAGAAGGGTGCATTGTACACAGTTATTGTTGTGTTGAAGGCTGGGAACCATGAAGGTATTATGGCCTTTGATGTGCATGTCCATCACATTCACAGTACTTGTGTTACATTCACGGGAGTAGTCAGCACTGTGACCACATACTGGTGGATGTACCACTTACCCTCTACTCCAGCACACAGGTCACATACCTATTGCTCTGATTATAGGGTGTGATGTCCTAATTATACTCGGGTGGTATGTTTGTTTCCTGAATCAACAAATCCCCCTCATGTGTCTTGTCAGTGGAGGTGTTGTCATGGCTGTGGCAGCAGTTTTTGGGATGTGTTGATACTGTCTATATTATACTAATAACGCAGTTGGAGTCAATGATTTCCCACAATCTGTATTCCTTCAGGCAGTTATAGGACACAGCATGTGTATGTCATCTGTGATGTCCATCACTTAACTAATGGGCAGGAAAGGGTCTAGCAGACAGCCCTGATGTATGGACCTGGATCACTGTACCAGAGATATACGTCACGTTACATATTTCAACATAATGAAATGCCATGTATGTAATACACTGGTCTATCACTTGGTGATATAGCTGTTTATGGCCACATATGACAGTGTTGATTAAATACCTCAGTGTGGATTTGTGTCAAATGCCTTGATCTGGTCAAGTTCGACAAGATGATACTGTTGCCATCATGTATGCCCACGATGACCTCTTTCAGAATATCTGTCAGATGTAGCAGACGTTATAGCATTAACAACTCCCACAGCTCTGTTGCACACAACCAGGATATTACTTATGTATATGTAGAAGAGGTCCATGATAACATGTCTACTCACAGTCAAGGAGAGTCAAGATGTCTATACATGCATGCATCAGGTGCTGTCCCCCCAGCCCAGGTGGATGCATGTTGATGTACACACTTGTAGGGAATATAGCCCATGTGGAGGGTGTGTTGAAGTGTGTAGTCCACTGTATCAGGAAGGTGTATGTGCTAAGTCATGCCATAGGCAATCTGTGATGTTGACACAGGCCATTGCTTCCATGTGATAGGCCCGGATGAAGGTAAGACAGTGCATACTGCCTATTGTGATCTGGCTTAGGTTTTGGCACAATCCCCCACACAGGTATTATTGAGAAACCCTCTCAACTGGGTGGTAACTCTTACATCAGTTGAAGGGTAAGCAATTGACTCACTAACAGAACACATACTGTGAAAGCTGGTGAATCAGCCTGTACCAGTAGAGGTGTCACCACTGGCAAACCCCAGGGATCTGTGCTTGGCCCTTCACTGTTTGAAGTCTATTTCCTGACAGTTCAGGTTAAAGTATATGGCCTTTGGCTTACCAAGTTTGCTGATTCTTGCATATTGGGTGCAATCACTGACTCTACCAATGATGATAACATAGTACAGGAGGAGCTAACATAGACAACTTAATGGTGACAAAGGCAGACAATCTATAAAAAATGCAGAAATGTGTGTTCATTATGTTGTCTGTCTGAAAAGTAGAATTCCATGTTAAGCACAGCATTGACACAAGTCCTGCTATGCAGAAACCCACTGATGCAATCACTGGGAACACACATAGATAGGAATCTGAACTTTTACCACCATGTGTCCACACTGCTATTGAAACCCTATGTTATGCATATCATAAATCATGCCATCATACTGAGATCTTAAGATTGTATGACAGCACTGTAGTCAAACTTCATTAGAACACTAATACAGTATAATGCTCTCTTTTGAATGCACCTCACCAGACATATTCAGCACCTAGAAAAAACACAGGGCTTTCTCAGCAAGATAACACAGGGCCTACAAACCATGCCTTGATGTGTGTGGGTAGATTAAAAGCCATGTAACTGTAATCTTTATTACATAAGATGAGGCGACTTTTGCCTGGTCTCCAGGCCAGCCTCTGAGCCTGATCCAGAACCACCAAGCATGAAAAGGTAGAAAGATAAAACGACACAGCCAGTGAATATTTCCTTTCTTTAATAAAAGTTACAAATCAGTCTCTGAGCCTGCTCTGGTGGGAGTATTGCATATCCAAAAATCTGATATAGCTGATGACATCAGCAGTAGCTACTGAGGAAAATATGGTAATAACAGTGGCCCACATGCTGGTGTAATAGCTTTCTGTAAAGTCAAGCAAAATATCATACACACACACACACACACACACACACACACACACACACACACACACAGAGCTGATTCCAGTGAGAACAGAACCCCTACCTAAGTATACAGACTACAGAACCCACTACTTTACATGAGCGCAACAGCTCAAACCTGACTTAGACTGTGTCAGACAACACCTTATAGCTGATGACATCAGCGAGGAGAATTCCTAAGTACACAGACTACAGAGCACAGTACTTTACACAAGCGCCACAGCACAAGTCTTAGTTTTAAAAAACTGCAGGTGAACTTATAGTAGATGACATCAGCAGGCAAGATGTTGGGTGGACTGCATTAAATGGAGATGTAGGCATCTGTAAGAATCAAAATACCATCAGACCTTGGTATTGGAACAGTAACTGTGGGATACAAACTTCTGCTCTTCTGTCTAGAGACACACACATGCCCAGTTAACTGCAATGAGAACAGAACCCCTACCTAAGTACACAGACTACAGAACATAGTACTTTACACAAGTGTGACAGCACAAGTCTGACTTTTATAAGAGTGCAAGTGAACTTATAGTAGACGACATCAGGAGGCCATCTGAGAGAGATAACATGTTGGGAAGCCTGCATGGGCTCATAGCTCCATAGAATCATAGGAGACCACTGGTCTAATAATCCTACGGTGTTTAGAAGCATAGCTGTATAAAAAACACAAGTACCCTTATTAAGCACAGTTGGATGGTCATTGTTAACAGAGCAAATTTGTGAGCCGCACCAATTGGCCCTGTCCATGAGGGACATAGGTGCCACCCCAGAGGTGATTTTACAATCACTCAACCAGTAATCAAGGTTGCGCTTGAACAGGGTCATTGAGGAGTACTGCTTTACATGCAGTGGGAGCCTATTACAGAGGAGTGTGAGTTGTTCTGGGATATGTCTGTCTCCCCAGCATGTTCTGTTTATGTGACAGGCTAGGTTGAGAATCCTATACTAAGTTATTCTTGTCCCATTTGATTTTCAGATGTCCAGAATTACCAGTAGGGCAGGGTCTGAGACTGTTGTGTAGGGCAGGCATAGGTCACCTCTCAGCAACCTGCATGATACTGAGTACAGTGACAGGTCTTTCACCTTTTCCATGTATGTCATGTCTGGAGGCCCTGGAGTCTCTCGGGTACAACTCTGTGTCTTCTCCAACTGCTACAAGTGTCTGTTGAGGTACAGACAGACAGGAGCATTGTACTCAATTAGTTGACTGATAAGGGTAGAGTACAGCAGAGGTATGACCACCCTTGTCTTGGATGTGATGTCCATATGTATGATGTGTGCATTGCAGAATGTGCGTGCCACCACTATGGATGCATAATGATGAAAGTGTACATTGCTATCAACATGTGTTCCCAAGTCTCAGAACACAATGTTTGAGCTTACAGGAGTGCTATGTATATCATAATTAGCAGGGGTACTTCATTGCCAAAGGGGACAATGAGGCATTGTATGTTTTAAGGTTCAGTGAGGCATTGTATGCTTTAAGGTTCAGTCCATGAGTCTGGTGCCAATCATTTGTGCATGGCATCTCTTCTGTAATATGTTACCATCACTGGGGACTCTATATTAGTGTATCCAGTTACCAGTCATCTGTAAACTTGGTAAACCATAGGCCATCTACCATTGCCTGCACTTCAGAGATTTAATTTGCAAATGGTTTTGGTCCCAGCATGGATCTTTGTGGTATTTTAATGATAAGTGGCTAGTGGTGGAGGAACAGTCCCCAACTTTGAAGGTGTGTGTTTTGTCAGTGAGCCCTCTACTACTGTATAGCTTAATTCCCACATGGGATATCTTCACTGTGAGATATGAATGTGGGATAGTGTCAAAGGCCTTGGATAACTCAACATAGGTGATATGTCCTGTTATCCCTCATTCAGGTATTTGGGGTCAGTATCCAAGAAGTCCACAAGGTTCAATAAGCAAGATGTACCTCTGACAAAAATAAAATGGGTCAGGTCAAGTGTGTTGAAGGTCATCTATGTCCCTGTGGATATGGTCCATGATGATTCCTTCTCTAGCCTTGCAGATAAGTCTTTTTAGGCATATGGGTCAATGGCTGTAGTTCTGTATGTTACTAGATCAATGTGTATTGCATAGCACACAACATTTGATATTACATTTTGTACTGTGGTTAATATATGTGTGGAAAAAAGTAAGTACTGAGACATCAGAGTTGCAGTGCTCAGGTGGTGGCAATACATGGATATATTGTAAATATGTGACATATGGTTAGACAGGGCCCTTAGTTTGTAATGTTTCCACATGTAATTTCATGTCATACACAGGGAATGGACAGTAAACAGCAGTAATTCAGTATAATATGTACATTTCTATAGTGGGGCTGGTGTGATGGTTACCAAAGTGCATACACATGAGTTACACACATACTTGTGCGTAGCTAAGTAGTAGACAAAAGCAAACTGCATTGCTAAAGTCTGACATTTAGTACTGAGTCTATGAAATACACCTGCTGCTTAATAGACTCTGTGGCAGCACATGTTAATGCAATAATACATTTGTTGTTGGGGACAGATGGTACTGAGTGTGAATATGGGTGCATATAATACTTTCAAATACATCACTACCATTCAAAGTTGCTGCGTGTTGGTGTGTGATATGTACATTCACACAAAAATGGATTAAAGAGGTAAAGTAGGGTAGACAGAATATTAGTGAGATGGGGAGCAAGTGGGGGAACAACAAAGGGAAAGCAGGGCAGGAATGTGCAAGAGGGAGGTAGGAAAGAACCATAGCTATCCATTTCTTTAGCAGTGTAAAGTGAACATATGTGTAAAATATTAAATGAATTTGTACTGTCACCTCCAGAAAGAAGGGGTGATCACAACACAATCATGCTGTACAGCCAAATCAAATGTGTCAAGAAGACATGTATGTGAAATAGAGAGCTATGTATGGACTGATAGTTTTTTTTTTTTTTTTTTGTGGGACAGGTGCCCATTTGTTTTTGTATGAGAGACGAATGTTGGGGAAGGGACCTAGGTGTCTGGGTGAGGTAAGTTGGGTAGGTGAGGAAGTAATTGCAGACAGATAAGACAAACAAGACAAGAGACTTGGACAGTGATGGACACAAAAGGTTAGGGGACACCACGATTGGGGTGAAGATAGACCATCCTGAATCCATGGTTGTCAATCTGGGTGACAGTGAGAATCGAGTCCAAACCCATTGGAATGTCATCACTGTCACCTCACACCACCATTGGTAAGAGTGCTTGACGTCTCCTTCTCCTCTTTTTAGTACTATGCCAAATGAGGGAGAACAACCTCTCCTGCTGCTGTAAGCATGCACCAATAGTGTGGCACACAACCCTATGCACCATCCCTGGCAACTAAGTGTGGGTGATAAAATCACCACCTCTGCTACTGCTCCCAGAGGGTACCACTGGACTAGCCTCAAGGGCAGGACTACCTAAGGGTGCAGGTAGGGCAGTGGCAGCAAAGGCAGTGCTGCCAGGTTGGCTCCCAGATGTACTGGGCTATGGTGCTGGAGGCAGTGGAGGGAGGCAGGCAGAACCTAGGGGCAGGCCTACCCTGCTGTGCTGTGGAGCATTTAGTGATGTGGTACACATGGATGACATGGACACATTTCAATGACATAATAAAATTAAAAAATAAAAATAAAAAAGTAAAATAAAATAAAAAATAATAATAAAATAAACATTAATATTTTACAATAAAGTAACATAGAAATAAAATAAAAAATAATCCTAAAAGAAAATAATATAAAATAAAAAATGACATAAAAATATGTTTTTATAAATAATATGAAATAAAAAAAATATATTAAAAAAATAGATAAGGATTAGGGTGAGGAAAAAAAGAGATAAGATTAGTACCTTCATATGTCACATACAATGCATTAATACAATTATTTGACTCTTTTATCTTAACGTTTACATTTAAGGCTACCACTCCTAACAGATACACTATACTACAGTTTGCAGCAAGTAATCCTTGACATATGCATATATTGCACATATGCGTGTTCCAGTTTTACAGATTACAGTTTACAGCAGGGCATTTGTGCCACTGGTATAGAGGTTTTACTTTAATTTAAATATTATTGAAGAATTAACAGTATTATATAGTTGGGAAGTGTGGCATTTGAATACATAACCTCTTACTAAAGTCTAATATTGTACTCTTGGTTAGTGGTACAGACTATTGCATGCATACTTGCTTTTACAGTTGAGATATGCATGCTCAGCTTGATACAACTGTATAAAATACCAATGCTACAATAACACTACTATTTTGCTGCATACATACAACATGTTTCCCCCATCCTTGCCAATCTAGTCCCATGGGTTTGGACATTACATTCAAGGTCACTGGCAGCTGTGTAAAATAAACAGAACAGAACAGGAGACCATTATGAATACAAGTCTTGCCTATATTCAGCTTTCTAAGTCTTACAAGTACTGTCTGCAGATGATACTTACATAGGTGTGGGATGTCTTCAGTCCTAAATTCCCCAATCCAGTTGTCAAGGGTATCCCTCTTCCTTCTCCATAGGTCATTATAATGATGCCTACATTGGTCATCAGTGCACAGGATACTGATGGCACTGGATACAGCCCAGACTAAACTATCCCAAGCCTCCAGCTTATATTGGGAGCCTGAATAGTCCCCTTGCAAAAGCCTGTCACTGTGGTTCTTAACTAGGAGTTCAATAAAAATCTTGGACTCCTGGACACCCCACCACTGTACCCTAAATCTGGCACCTTCCCTGCAAATGCCTGTTATGTCTGCCATGGATCTAGAGCAATGGAGACTGATGCTTTCCCACCAATTCCAGTTATCATGTTTATTGGTACTGTACACACTGTTTGAAACTGTTGCGCTCCACTTACTGTCATGCAAGCATGTTGCTCAGCAGTGAACACCCCTGAGCAATGCGTTTGTGCGATGGTAAGCAGAGAGCAACAGGGAGGCATTTTATAACTGCAGTTAGAATTCCAAGGTTATTCTATGTACAGGCAGTTGTGTATGTGTGTTAGGCAAATGTGAAGGCCATGCCATTCCAGATAGCAGAATTGTACTTACAGGAATATGGTACACAGTATACCCACAGTCATACATAGATAAATAAATAACTGACACAATACTACTGTGTCAGCTCTCATACATATAATTACTATCAGCTCCACTATCTCAAATGTTATAAGTGAGAGTGACTATGATGGGAAGTGGAGCAACAGTAAAAGTGTATGAAATACCCTGTATTCAAACTCAGGACTATGTGTATGACAGTCCTACGCTTATACTTGTTGCCACAAAAAGGTTGAAATAACACTTGTCTATCTTTCAGTTCATTGTTATAGACTGCAATGACATAACAGTGAAAAAAAAGGTTGCACACCCTGTACTAGGACCCAAGACCATCTGTATTCCAGGCCTACACTTACACCTGCTGCCACAGGACTAGTTGCATGACATTCCCTATTTTACTAATCATTCCTAAGGTCTCTATATTAACCATGATGCAACACTACTTACTGGGTTTGCACAATGCCCAATAGCATTAATTGAATGTATACAGTTTCTATTTTTTGACTGTCTGGGCCCTGTCAGCTTCATGGGGAGTCCAGTTGTCCAGTTTGCACACTGCCTCACTTCAAACAAATGATATAAGCACAGCCAAACCCAGCATTCATTTCCTCCATTCCCATGATTGCACTTAGCGCTGCATCGCACAAACACTGGTCCCCCCCCAAAAAAATTAGACAAACAAAGACAGAAAGGAGAAAAAGAAAAAGTAATGGGCAAGTAGCTGAAATGAGGAAAATCAATGTATGACATACACATAAGAAAATGATGTCTCACATCAGATATATCTACATAGATCTGGATTTGAAGTCTCACTCCAATGCACTTTCAGAACACATGATAGGTGCCTTATCCTTCTTTGCCATGCAAACAGCTTTGCAGCAAAGAACAGAAATCTGCACACAATTAACTACAAAAGCATCTACAGTGATATCAAACCATGCAAGTGTTATTTGTACATTTATTATTTTTGGATGTAGTGATCACACAACCTGTCATGATTATTGCTTGCAAATATACAGCTCCGTCTTACATTTCTGTGTTTGTTGGCCATTCTTCATTTATCTGACCTGTAATCTGAGACATGCAGTGTGTAAGCCATTATATATCATTGGCCTTAAAATGTGTGAGGATATTAAGTGGAAATAATATCATATGTAGTTGCCAACAAATGAAGGGCAAGTTGGATATTAAGAAACACAACCTGTGAATTGTGTGTTGCTTACTTACATTTCCAACCTTACATCTAACACTTTGTAGATCTAACCTGACACACCTAGTGGATGTAAGGCAGCCTGCAGTGCTGTTGGGTTTTTCTTCTCCCAACCACCAATCATTCACAGTTGCAATACATTAAAAATAAACACTGAGGGAGAGCCTACACTATGTTTACATCTCCTACATGGATCCAAGTATTTGGGATTCAGCAGTTCTAATGAATTCACACCTCATCTGCATCTTCACCATGCTAACAGCCCTGAATCTCCACCATATAAAAAGGCAACCTTGTAGCTAGGCAAACTGTTTGTGAGGAGACTTGTTTATGTTGGAAAAACTGCACATAAGCTATTTCGTCAGGATATATATGTACAGAGGAGTACTGAACTTCAGAAGATATGCTTCCATTCTGTCAACTACATTATTTATTTTATTTATTTATTTATTTACATTTGTTGACCGGGAGTGTCCGACTGGACGTAGGTCCATTTTCTGCGGAGACCCGGGGAGAAAAGCTCCACAGTTAAAATAAACAGACAGTAGTTACATTGGATTACATAGCGATTAACAATTTGATTAACATAGCAATTAATTACAAACATATTTACAGATGAAGAACATAATACATCAGCAGACAACTAGAATCTTTATCTGCGAAGTACATAACAGACATTAACAAATGTTACAATAAGAAGTTCCTGCTGTATAATAAGTACTAGGCTTATGAGCATCTGAGCTTGCTATAATCAAGGTAGTTAGTGGGGTGGAAAGAAAGGTAGTGGTTGGATGGGGTGGGTGATATTAGAGTGGGAGTTGCAAGGGCATAGCCAGCATGATTTTAGGTGCGCTTTTAGTAAAGTTTTGAAGTGGATGCATGATGGTACTGAGGAAATTGTGGGTGGGAGGGAGTTCCATAATTTGGCTATGGCGCAAAAGAATAGTGCTTCACCAGCAGAGTTATTGGCTTTAGTGATCTGCAAGTGATTTTTGTTGCTGGATCTTAGTAGTCTGGTGGTGCGATAGGGTTGGAGTAGATTCTGGAGGGATAGGACATTTAGTGGATGGTTTACTAGTTTGTGAGTGAGTGAGAGTTGATACCATTGAAGGAGGTGAGGGAGTTCAAGCCAGACCAGTTCAGCAAGTGAGAGACAGTGGTGACTATGGTAGGATGCCCCTGTGGCAAATTTGGTGATTTTGTTGTAGCAGGTCTCTAGCTTGTTTAGACCGCATTGCCTTAGGTTGGTATATATTGGAGAGGCATAAAGTAGGGTGGAGATAAGGTGGGAATGTGCTATTGAAATCTTTGCTGCTTTGGTGAGAAGTTGCTTATTTCTATATAACGCTCCTAGTTTCTTGTGGACTTTTTTATGGTCATGGATATGTGAACGTCAAATTTTAGTTTATTGTCTATTTCCACTCCTAGCAATTTGGTGTGTTCAGTTGGGTATATAGTGGTGTTGTCTTTTGCTGTGATGTTAAAGTGAAAGTTGTTTTGAATATATTTGGTGGGTTGGAAGATGAGTAGTTTAGTTTTGTTGGGTATAAATTGGACATTGGATAACCAAGTTTCAACAGAGGAAAATGTTTCCTGTGTGACTTTTTGCAGTTTGGGTAGGGACTGGGCTGAGCAGATGACAGTTGAGTCATCTGCGTATTGTATGAGTGTGCCATGTTTGGTGGCAGAGGCTAGATTATTGGTGAAAACAGAGAAGAGTAGGGGTCCAAGGATGGATCCTTGGGGAAACCCTATGGAGACAGGCAGTTGGGGAGATATGTCGTTCTGCCATACAATGGATTGTTGGCAGTCAGACAGGTAATTCTGAAACCAGTTGGTGACTCATTGAGAGAAGGATAGGTTATTGAGGACAGCGATGAGTTGTTGTGTGGGACCATGTCAAATGCTTTAGATAGGTCTAGGAAAGTAGCAAAGGAGAGATAGCCATTGTTTTTATGCTGAAGGATAGTGTTAGTAAAGGAGAGTAAGGCAGTGGTGGTGCTATGGTTTGGTCGTATTGGAAAGGAGGTTATTAGTAAGGAGGTAGTCTGAGACCTGAGAGTGTATGCATCTCTCTAGTATTTTGGAGAGTGGAGAGAGAATAGCTATGGGGCAGTAATTGGTTAGTTCTGTGGAGGGGCCGCCTTTGTGGAGGGGAATTATATGTGATACTTTCCACAGTGTGGGAACGTAACTTTCTGACAGAGATTGGTTAATCAAGATGGATACTGGGTAGGCCAGAGCATCAGCTGCGATTTGTAGGAATTTACTTGGGAGGTTGTCTGCTGCTAATTTGGTGGGCTTAAGTTTAGTGAAGAGTTTTTTTTATGTTGGAGGTAGGTACAGGAGAAAAAGAGAAGGTAGTGGGGAAATTACTAATTGAAGGTGTGGGTTGGAGGGGAGGGGGGTTGTGTTGTTTAGCTAGTGATAATATGGTTTGTGTGAAGTGTGTGTTGAATGAGGTAGCAATATTTTCGGAGGAGTGAGGGATGTTAGGAGGAGGGGTACTGACTTTACCTGGGTGGAGGATGGAGTTTATGGAGGACCAGAAATGTTTGGGGCTGTGTTGGGAGGAGTCTAGGGCAGACTGGTAGTATTGGAATTTGTCCTGTTTTATTAGCTTTTTGACTCTATTGTGTAGTTCTAGATATTTCTGTCTAGTTGAGGGGGTTTTGGTTTTGTACCAGTGGTCCCAGGCTTTATCCCTGTTTTTCATTTCTGACTTAGTGGTTTTCTGAGCCATGGGGAAAGTTGTGCTTTGGTTCTGGAAAGTCTTATGGGGGCATGGTAATTAAGTACTTCCATTGTTCTGTAAGTGAGTGTGCTGTCCACACCCAATTGTCGCAGGCCATAGGTTCATGGTCCTGGGCATCCCCATGAAGGCAGCTTGTCCATCAGACAGGCAAGTTGTAGCAGTGCATCTGACTTTGGACATGGATGTGCCAGTGCAACTCCTGGCACAGCCAGTTCTAATGGTTGGGGATGACAATGATAAACTGACACCTCTACCATACATGGCCTGCATTGGTCGACATACCAAGACATAGAGCCAGCACAGAGCTTGAGTTTGTCCAGTTTCACTTGGAGAACCCCTACAGACACACACACACACACACACACACACACACACACACACACACACACACACACACACACACACACACACACACAACAGTTACACATGTCTCACTGGCCATTTGTTGGTTTATTCAAATGTCTGCCTGCTTCTTTTTCTTACCCACACAAACTCACCAACCTTTGTGTCAGCCAGGCATCCCCCCACTATACCCTGTGCAAGTAATGATAACTGTGCCATATCCCTATTTTCTATCTTTTGGATTCAGGGATACATAAGCTTTGTGCCTGATGCTTAGTGTATCTGCATTTGTGCTGTTCAACTGGTAATTGTACCTTTGACTCATATTGGCCTTGTAAATTTAGACAGTTGATTGCATCAACATTTCCCAACTTTATAGTGAATGATCTTGTGAAGGTTGTGAAGTCAGACACTGCATTGTGTAGCATTACTTTCTAACTTCTCTCATTAATGGTTTTCCAGTACAAATGTATGGTGCTAAACTGAGGGCATGCAGTAATCATCACTACTTTTGAGAGGTATGACTTTGTGAATCTTTGATGTCTGATGCCAGGTACTTAGTAAAGGACACATATAAGTCAAAGAAGTCTCTGCTGTCACATGTTAAGGTAATTCCTGTACAAATCTCCCACCTTTTACTTGCTTACTGGACCAAATAATGAAATACAAGTATATGCCCCACATTCATATTATTAAAGAATACACTCCTTGTTCAGGACTTACCTTGTAAATGCAGCAGTTGCCACTGTTTTAGTTCAGGGCTGGCTCTGTCTGTTGCAAGTAGTACATGGCCAATACATGGGGAGGTAAAGGTTGTGTGTGTTGCCTGACATCAATGTTACTATATGTGTGTAAGTAGGAGGAAGGTTTTAGGTCCTTATATGGTTAATGATTGTATTATGTTTTGTCTCTTATCCAATGCAAGGGCATACTGAGCACACCTATGCTTGTCTACACCCATAGTAGCTAGTGACTCCTCATCTGTCTGTGGCTGTGGTGACCTTGGCATTGGTGGTGGGAGGTGTGCCCCTTCCCTTTTCTGATCCTGCTAAAGTTGTTTCCTCAGTATTGTGTTGTGTAGCATGACACATACTGTTAATATTTCTGGACATGTCTGTGGATTGTACTGCAGGGTTCCCCAAGATGTATCTAGGCACCATAATTGTGACTTCAGCAGCCCAAACACACACTCCATGATATTTCTGGTTTGAGCGTGTGCCTCATTATGGCATTCTTCCATAGGTGTTTGTGCATTTCTGATGGGTGCCACCAGCCATGTTTCCAGTGCATAGCCTGCATCCCTCTGTAAATGAACCTGTGGGATATCACCCCTAGCAAACATCTGGTACATTTGGGAGGTGTGCCAGATATATGAGTCGTGGTAACTGCCAGAGTTGCTAGCACACACATTCAAGGTGATTCTCTTGGCATTACACATGACTTGGCAGTTGATAGAGTGGTAGCCCTTTCTGTTTATGTAGAGCTTACACTGTTCCTCGGGTGGTGCCTTCATTTCTCTATGTGTGGAATCTATGGCACCCGGTACTTTAGGGTAGTCCTACACAGTACAACTCCTGCATATTTCTGACCCTCTTCTCAGAACTACAGGGAAAACATATGTGGTCACTGGCATGTTGGAGTATGGCATTCAGGAATTGGTTGAGGATCCTGAATGCTGATGCCTGTGACAACCCCAGCATGTCCCCTGTTGGTCTCTGAAAAGTACCTGTAGCTAAGATGCTGTGGGGTACACATACCTTTGCCTCCAGTGGGATGGATACCCCTTGGCTGTCTCTGAGTCTGAGTTGAGAATGGCAGAGGTTGCAGAATTCCTGTAGTGTGTCCTTTTCCACCGTGTAGTGCTGTACAATTTCCACATCATGTAGATTGTGAAAAGTTAAACTGGGCCTGAAAACTCTTCTCCTTCTTGGCCTAGGTCTTTTGGTAGCAGCAGCAGCACTGGCTTCAGCCTGTAGCACATACAAATGAATTAAAGCAGCAGCAGCCCCTAACATTCTGTCCGTGTAGACTCCTTTCTATGGCTGTATTCCAAAAGATTTGGAATTTGCAGGAGAAACCAGCACAGACTCTACATGAATGCTTTATAGCTTGTTGATTAGCAGACAATTTAGCTGCTTATGCTGTAATTAACATGCCACAGTGTTTACCTTGTTTGTGCAGGGGCATGATACCCACACAGTGGGAAATGGCCATGTAGGGTCTATTGTATCCCCCTGCCTATCTATAATTGTAAAAGTTCCCTATATGTCAATAACTAGCACTTGCAAATCATAGTACACTCCTGGACACAGACAATTATTACTAAGGCTCATAGGTTAGTGGCCCTTCTGGTCCATTTTAAGCCTAGCCAATTTCCCAAAGGTGAGAATCAAACTTTGTACCTTATATCTGTGAGGTAATCATCTTGACCATTATACTAACATTACATTTTATATTGAATCATTAACTTGTGGTGGTACTGTGCTAAAGTTTTCTATTAGTCAGACATTAATAAGGTCATATTTGAAGAACAACACATTAAAGGAAAAAGGGAAAGGAAAACAACTTACCTTTATGTTATCTATCTAACTAACTAAATTAATGCACACATATGTACATGTATATATAAACAAACATTATATTCTCTGATTGGGACTTATCATTTTCTTTCACTTGTCCAGTTAAGTGCAACAAACAACTGATCATAATTGTTCATCTTTCACAAACTTGCAAGGAAGAAAAGGTTCCTCTTTATAGCACATTCAGAGAAGAGCAAAGTGCATCCTTATTTACCCTATTTTGGAATTATGAATATTTGTCTTAATTTTCCAGTGTAACTCTAGTACTAAAAACTGACAGTCTTCCAAGTGCCTCTCCTCCAAAAAATGTCAGTCGTGTTGAGTTTCTGATTCAATTTAATTATCTTTTTCCAGGTGTTACTGTTTCAAACAGGGCAGTCTCTGTTGAACTGGACTTCTCACCTATCTTCCACTTCCCTAGAGGTATTGATGTCTGTTGACTTAGTCATGTCCTTCTATCATATCCTTTCCCATTTGTTCCATTTTCATTTGATGAGTGTTGTGACACTTCTGCACTGGGCAAGGTGCCTCAATCCTTACCACTGGCAACAGTGAGGGATGTACACAATGGGAGGATGACAAGTGCACACACAGTAAAGTACAATTTCCTTTAAGAGCACACAAAGATCACAGTTAGTCTGGGGCTGGTTTCTCCCTCTTTCTCCAGATCCCCAATAAGACCCCCCACTGGCAAAGCTATAGAGTTGAGTCTTTAGCCAGGGTTCCAAGCCAAGTCCTCCCAACACTCTCTCTGTCCAACCAGTGCTTCATGTCCTTGCCAAAGTAGCTGACACACACACACACACACACACACACACACACACACACACACACACACACACACACACACACACACACACACATACTCTTTGAGATTTGATTTATACACAAACACACATCTGGGAAAGGCTGGCACAGGTTTACTAGCTATGCCCCCTTCTGCCCATGCCATAAGGTAGTTATCACTGCCACCAGAACCCCTTATCAGCTACTTTAAGGCCCTTACCAAAAGGTGACTAATTGTACTGTGTAATGTTGCTATTATCCAAATGTTAAGTGTGACCAAAAGCAAGGCTATTTAGGAGTGGCTTTTACAGTGTCACCAAATACATATGCAAGTACGCTAAGAGCTTAAATGTGTCTCACAAATATCAGCCACAAAGACAGGTTTAAATGTATTTAATAATAAATAATAAAAGAACAAGACAATACTCGATCAACACAGTAAATACAGAGTTCAGAATCACAGGAAATATTATAAAACAACATTGCAAGACAGTCTCAATTAAATAAAGAAGACATTTAAACTCATCTTTACTATATTCATCTATATAGCTAAGAGAGATACTATGCCCTAAGTCTTACCTACAGACAACATGCAGGCAGAAGTGCTGATGATGGATGTTTCCAGGTCAAATACAAGATAAAAAATGCGCAGTCTTTCTCTGATTGAGTTCTTAAATTACTATCAAACATTACTGCTGGGTCAGCTTTGATGACGTCACTCTTTGTCACCTGCCTTCCGTTCCCAGGCTAACAGATACTAACAGAATTTTAACATATCTGTATGAGAAGTACATATCTCTCAGAAGTGTGCAGAACTTGGAAGTCATAAAACAATAGAACACTTTTACATTTGAAACCTAGTAATTATTTCTGTTTCAAGACAATACAAAAACCTCTAGATCTAGACATTGTGTCTGCTTTCTGCATTGAAACTGAGAGATAACACAATCATAAACACTTTACTTTCAACTCTTCTTCAAGTTTTGCAAGTTAGCTCTGTATGTTCCAGCTTCTACTAGTAAAACATACATTTGCACGGGTATATAGTTTATATACATTTCTGTTCTTTTCCAGTAGTGTACACTGTGGTTACATTCTTGAAGCTCAGTACTGTACAAACCCTGTTCAGTACACACTTCTGCACCAGTATTTTAATTTACACATAACATATAGTTCTCTTACATTTGTAAGACAAGCATATGAATCATGTTGATATTCACAAATGACATATGATTATTTATAAAATTCCAGATAGCTGGGCTGGCAGTGTCATAAGTGTCACTGGTTCCTTTTTTTTTTCTTAATCACCTCATCTCATCCATTGTCAATCTCCAGTACTTTCCAATTCCAAGATACCTTTAATGCTGCAGAATATGACAATTAAACTTGCAGTCCTTTATGCATCTACAAATTAAGAATGGCTCTTGAAAGTCATCTATAACTAATCCTAATCCTCAAACGTCATTCTTTTTGTCTCTTCCAGTTTTATGCCAGTTTTATGCAGTTTTCACAACATTTCTTTCTTTTCATAACAAGACAAAAACTCAATCAGTATTGGTTTGGACTTTCCGCATCTGACCTCTCTGGCATTGGCTTTGGAAATTCAAATGGCTTTCAGTCAAGCAAGCAGCATATCTTTGACTGCCAGTTCTTCAAACTCCTGCATAAATCATTTCTTTCTTTAACTTCCAAACTAATAAGACAAGCCCCATCATACAACCTTAATAACTGCAATCACTCAGGCTCTCTTCTGATAACTTATAGTCCAAATACTAGGCTCAAAACTGTGGGAATCACACTCTTCTGATCTTAAAGACTCCTGTTCTTATCCCAAGTTCTGTGCTCTGCTAAAACTTCACTTAATAATTCAAGCCAAATGTACTTTCAACCCATCTGGTCATATAACTTAGTTGACCTTCCCTACCATTCTGTCTCCTCCACTCTTATCTAACCCTTTGATATGCCTCATATGGCCAAGACTAGCTGTCTTTCTATTTTCTTTGTAGATATTCCATCTTTGTATGTAGTGTATACTGTGCTCATTGTGTGCATTGTAATGTTACTTTTTATTTATTTTATGTTGACCAAGTTAGTCCCACTAGGCTACTGACCTCTTTTCAGGGCAGACCTGAGGTAATGTTTCTACTACTAGGGGCATATTTGATAAGGGCATTAGTGAACTTCTCCTATTCCTTTCAGTGGGTACCAAAAGGTTTATTCAAAGGCAAATCTCAAGTTAAAGCCACAAAACTAAATATAATAAACAAAAATAAAAATAACAGCTCAGGAACTATGTATTTCAACCTGAAAAACAGTTTCTGAATACTTCAGATTCTGAAAGCTTTTTGGTTGGTTAATAAATTCTTATCTGCTGTTCTTGAGTTATTACTTTTACTTTTGTTTATTATCTTTTTAATAGGTACCTTGAGATCTTTGGATCTTTTACATCCATCTGAGCTACCACCAACTCAAGCTGGTGGAATCTTGGTTTAACATCTCATCCAAATGATGATACACTCAGGAAGTCAGTGATAGATGAGCCACACCTCATTTTAAGGAGCTAATAGATGAGTTAGGCTGGGCATCATAGTGGATAACATTGTCACTACAGCAAGGGCTCCTCAGTTTGATTCTTGGTTGGGTGGCTTCTGTGTTCACGTGGATTTTCTCTGAGTGCTCCATTTTCCTCCCACATTTAAAAGATAGGCAGTAGGTGGATTGTACACTCTAAACTGACCATAGGTATGAGTGTGCATGCGAGTGTGTAATGTGGAAGAACTATTGTGGCACAGCTAGTCACCCAGTGGTGTAAACCTTGGCTCTAGATGATTGTTACTGTTGAACTGACACCCTGACCCCACATGCAAAAATGGGAAAAGGGGTTGTGGATAGATGGATGGGAATAGATGAGTTAGGCCAACATTTGCTATAGCAATACAGCTAAAAGGTCCTGTGTCTAGTACATGGCAGTTAAGACAACAATCACCAGAGTAAATCTAGATAAGGGCATGACTGGAGAGGTAGTCAGCATAAGAATTTTGACCTGTTAAGATTATAACTTACTAGACTGGTCCTTGTGGTTTTGTTAAAGGTATTTGCTTACCATCCTTTTGCCAACCTGTTTTATTTTATTTATTTATTTATTTATTTGTTTATTTATATCATTTGGTTACTGGAAATGAGACTATTATGAAATAACTATTTATTAAGAAATGTTGGAACCAGTTCACAGTGTTAAGGCTAGCATCACTTTCTTGGAGAGAGTGAAGGAGCAGAAAATGGTCAAAAATGGTAAAAAAGTCAATAAAGTCAATGAAGAGAGCTCATTAAAGGTTTCCTTTATCCATGTTGAGAAGGATCTTATCTGTAAATCACCACAGTGCTGTTATTGTGCTCTGGCCAGTCCAGAACCCATACTTTTTAAGAGTGAAGAGGTGGTACTGCTGGATGTAAGTGGGCACTTGGTTGTAGATTAGTTTTTCAAGTATTTTCCCAAGTGTAGGGAGAATGGTGTTAGGGCAGAAGTGGAGGGCATTTTCCAGATGAAGCTTTTTGGGAAGGCATTTAATAAGAGCAGTTTTCCATCTGTCTGGCATTGTACTTTGAGTTAAGCAGAGGTTATAAATATGGAGAAGAGAAGTGGTAAACAAGTTTTTGCAGAGGTATGGGGTGCATTCAGGGGTATGTTTTCTAGTAGGGAGGTCAAAATCTTTGAATGTAATTTTCTTAAAATAGAAGAGAGGAATAAAAAGTGGGGGCTGGGTGAGTCATGGGGAGAGGTAGAGGTTGCAGTACTAGGTAAGTAGCTGAATTCTTTTAGAAAGTCAAAGGTTGTGAGTTAGCCTTGAGAGGTCTGGATGGTGATAGGGGTGGAGATGGGATGTGTAGATTTTCAGCCTTTGAGAAAATGTACATCCTGCCAGAAATATTTCTGTTTGCATAGCAGAGCAAGTTGTTTGTTTTTAAAACTGTTAATTTCGTGCCTGTGTATGGCTTGCTTAGCAAGGTTACGCAGAGTGGTAAAGGCAGTATGATTTTCTGGTGAGGGGTTTAGTCTCCATGAAGATCACTCATTGTCCCTAAGTTTGACCAGGGCTTTCAGTTCAGTGGTTAGCCGGTGGGGGGTTGTTGTATTTGAAAAGGCACTATGTGAGAAGGAAGAATTTGTCTCAACGTTGAAGGAGGGTATGTGTAAATGTTGCGCCAAATGTGTTGGGGTTCTGTAAGTTGGTAATGGGGGACCAGTCAAAAGTTGCTAGGAGTTTTTTGAGTCTGTTTATATTGATGGCAGATCTGGGTCTGAAAGTAACCAAGTTTGGAACACATTTTTGATAACTGGTGGATAACTTGGAAGGTTATTGGGGACTGGCTGCTGAACAACGGTGGAAGAACAGATATATTGGAGATGATGGGGGGGTTGTCAGTGATTAGCAGATGCAGGAAGAAGTGGTTGTTGGTTCAGAGATTTGGATGAGTAATGTCATTGACTAACTGCATAAGGTTGATATTGGCTAGGAATTCATCAATGTCATTTCTCAAGTGATCTAGGTAGTTTAACTTAAAATCACCTAGAAGAAGAAGAATTTTATAGTTGTGGGCAACAGAGCTGATAGTAAGAATAAGGGATTAAAGTTTGTTAACAGAGGCTGGAGAAGGAAGGTAGGTGATTGCTATTAGAAGGTGACTTCTTCTGGGAGGGAAGTTTTAGAAGGATCCTTTTGGGTTCAGTGTCTGAGGGAGTATTCTTTTGAGCAATGATAGCTGGTTTAAGGTTGTTTTTATAAAGAATGAGAGTGCCCCACCTTGTTTAGTGCCCCACCTTGTTTAGTGCCCCACCTTGTTTAGTGCCCCACCTTGGTTAGTGCCCCACCTTGTTTACTGACAAGTCTTGTGTAGGAGGGAAGTAGATGATAAAGGTTAGGATAGTTTTGCTTGAGCCACATTTCAGTGACAGCTGTGATATCTGGTGAGTGGGTTGTAAAGAAGGTGTCATCTAGTCAAGTTTATTATAGATGCTTTGGCCATTAATTAATGCACAGCAGAGGGTGGAGGTGTTGGGAAAAGTTATGGGTGTTATGTGCTGGGAGGGACCTGGATTAGATTCAATTTTGGCTCTAAGCAGAAGTATGAAAAGGATACAGGTGAATTTATAGAGGTGTTTAGGAAGTTTGAGGTGGGTTTCTTGGAGTTTGGTAGGTTTGGAGGAGATGAGGTAAAGGTAGTGTGAACCTGGAGATGCGTGTACATGGTAGGTGTAGAATAGAGCATGTAAATGAGTGGAGCACATCTTGGGGTTCAAGTCAGTGAGAGTTGGACCTTGTGGTAGGCTAGTAAAGGGGAGGTTGAGAAATGGGAGAAGAGATGGGGTTACTGATGGTACTGTGTAGGGGGTTAAAGGAAGGAGGAGTAAGACAGCGAGGTAGAGAAGCATTATGGAAAGTAGGGTATAAAAGGGGTCCTGAAAGATAAGTGCCAGGAGTCTGTGATGACAGAGGCTAGAGAATGTATACAGGAATTTTAGGTGGTTGCACACCTACTCTGCCAAGATTTTGCAAAGGTACAGATTGGTCAGAGTGTACCAAGCAAAACACATATACAAGGTTTGGATGGACAGCTCTACTCTTCCCTATACAGAAAACATGGCAAGGATGTTCCTTCGAGTTCAGTTCTTGAACCCATGTTGTTTATTTCCTGTCAGTATTTCCATCTACTGTCATTCCTCATATAAAAACTTGCCTTTATGTAGATAATGTGATGATTTCAGGTGCAGATAAGTCTTTCTTTCACACACTCTGTCTCGCTGTCTCTCTCAGACCTCATCAGTTTCCTCTAATCTAAGATACACTCT
Organism: Protopterus annectens; assembly: GCF_019279795.1. Classification (NCBI taxonomy): domain Eukaryota; kingdom Metazoa; phylum Chordata; order Ceratodontiformes; family Protopteridae; genus Protopterus; species Protopterus annectens. The sequence continues at coordinate 709,135,909 of NC_056733.1, read as the reverse complement.
TACAAATCCACATAACCTTTCACAGCAAAAAAAATCACTGTATCAGGTTTAAAGTCATCTAAGCTATTCCTCTTGAGAATGAAAACCAAGAGTTGCAACCAGAATTTTAAACTCCCCCTCATGTTCTCGCCTGTATTCCCAACTCTTAAGGTCACTGCAGCCTCACAGTATAAGGGAATCTCCTCTTCAGTAATTTGTGGACAGAGCACATTTCACCCACTTTAACATTATCATTCAAGTGATAAGTGAACCAGCTATCTTACTACAACTAGCATTATTAGAAAACAAATAGATAAACAAATAAATAAATAAAACCATCCTGCTTGACACTAAAGCTAGGCTTTGCAACATTTGTAAGGACTCACGCATATCTGGGTCCACTGAGATGTGTGCAGTTATAAGCACCCATGACTTTGGGTGGAGCATACTGCTCTTTTGGCCACCGTATACATTTCACATTTGCTAACTGACCATTGTAAAGGCATCTTTTTTCTTTTTCTCAAATATACCCTGCTTATCATCAATAGCAACTCTACTGGAATAGCCAAACTATGCATGCTTAGGTGAAATGAAAAATTATTAATTCTCAACTATAGTAACCATTTCAGAGACTCACTTTAGCAAACCCTGTAATGCTAAGAATGAATGGCTGAAAAAACAGACTTAACATATATTAAGTCCAAGATGGCAGTTTCCCAGAATATTCCCTTTTCTCGAGGGTATAGCAATCTTGGAGTTAGTATATATGTTCCAGGGGTGTGGGAAGCTTGCACCCCCACATCAGGGGGTGAAGGGGGCTTGTTCCCTGGAAAAAAGGGAGTTTAAAGCAGATGAGTGACGTTTGATATTTGATTTTCTCATGTATTTTCAGTGGGGTGTTGAGTGTCTGCACTCAGGATAATGGGTGCTGACATTTCAGAAGGGAGTTCTGAAGTAAAAACTGTGGCTACCACCTGAGCTACAGCTTGAAGCAAAAGAAATAAAGAAAGTAAAGTTTCTGCAGAAGCACCATGGAATGAGACTGCAATGGAGAAAAACAAGATTGTCAGCCTCTGGGAAAGTGTCTTGGGATTGAACATAACCACAGAAAGAAATACTCAGTGGATTTATTTAGGACTGTATTGTTACAAGTTAGGCGAATACTGTTTTAATCTCTCATTATGGTCACTCACAACTGATAAAATAAATGTACTGGATTCAGTGTGTTTATTTTCTCTGACAAGTTGCTTTAATGCCATAACATATGTGATGCCCACCACTGCTACCGGTATGTGAAGCCACCAATGTGTCACCCCATGCTGGGCCAGTAATCAAGGAGCCTGAATCCTCACCACTGACACTGGAGAGGGACTTGAACTTGGAATACAAATGCATACACTCAGTATTTCCAGATACAAACGTCTCTGCATCAAGTGCAATTTCCCTTAAGAGCACACAGGGAACACACTCAGCCGGGGTTTTATATCTCTTTATCTGTCTCCCTCCAGATCCCTAGTAAGACTTCCTACCAGTACAGTTGTAGGGCTATGTTCTCAGCCAAGTGTCCAAGCCAAGTCCTATAGCACCCCTCTCTGTACCCAGTGATTCATGTTCCTACCCCAAGTAGCTGACACACACACTCTTTAAGATTTAATTTTCAAACACACACACACTTGGGAAAGGCTGGCACAGATTACCTGCTCTACCAACTTTGCCCAGACTATAAGGTAGTTATCACTGCCACCAGTCAGTTACCATAAGCCTCTTAAAAGGGTATCCAATTATACTGTGTAGAATTAATGCTAATACAAATGGTAGTAGTTCACCAAGACAGCTAGGGCTTCTGGAGTGCCCCACACTGTGTCACCAAATAACTATAAACACTCTCCAAGGTTAGATACTTTCTACAAGGACCAGACACAATAAAATTTTTAAATAATAATAAATAATAAAAGTATGTGAAAATCCTGAATATATATTTACAGTAAACCAGGGAGTTCAGATCACAGGAAATATTGAAAAGAATATTGATGCACAGATTCAGACAAATAAAGAAAAACAATATCTAAACTAAGCATCACTATATTCCTGACTGAATCTAAGAGAATTACTGTTCCCTAGTTAAGTTACTTACTATAGCAAGGCAAGATGCTGTGGGTGGGAATCTTTCTAGTCAGGCTTACTAAACAGAATGCTCAATATTCTGAGATTTCTCTTTGTAATATGTAAAATATAATTTCCAAGACAGCTGGAAGAATGACCTAATCTAGTCACCTGACTCTAGGTTCTCACAGTGTTCTTCTTTGAAGCTGATACAGGAAGTCAGCACAGACGGCCACAATACATATCCAAATGTTTATGACAGTGCCTGGGGTCTCCCCTCTTTTCATTGAGCTAATGGACAAAGGCTTTTCCCCAGACCCAGCATCTCCAGTCCTATTCAGTACTGTGGGATGCCTTTTAAAGGCTTAACAACTCATTTACATTTCCCTTATTTTTCTTAAAGTTAACCTCTGCCATGCCAGTATTGTCTATTAAAGCATATACGTTTAATTCGGCTACAAAAATACATATATATTTCTCTTCATTTCAGCAGGGTAAACTGTTGATTCATTTTAAGACAAGCAAAGCTCACAAGTACATTTTCAGCCCATGCATCTGTACAAAATTTGATTGATATACAAAAGACATACAGTTCTAATGCATTTGAAACACAAACACCTTATATAAATTAGTTTGATGTTCAATGGACATATCATTCTTTGCAAAACTCCAGCTGGCTATGCTGGCACTTGTCCATATCATCACATTTCTCCCCCTCATGAAGAGTCACGCTAGCTTTTAAAGTGACCCTTGAGAAATGAGGCTTGAGAGAAATAAGCCTATCTGGGAATATGTTTCCCCCATTCCCTTTCTTTTGAGCCCATCTGTGATGGCATTGCTGACCCCACTATGGTGTTGGACTGTTATGTCATATGCCTAAAGTCCTAAGCTCCACCTTAATAACGTGGCATTTTGCTGGGTGGCTCTATGTAGCCATGTCAAGGGATTGTTGGGTCTGTAACTACAGTGAATTCCCTTCCATACAAATAAGGCTTACGTTTCTGCAGTGCCCATACTATGGCTAGACATTCCTTTTCTACAGCTGCATAGCATTTCTCCCTGGGCTGGAGTCTAAGGCTGAGATATACCACTGGGTTCTCTTCTCCCTCTGAGGAAACCTGGCTAAGTACAGCCCCCACCCCATGGTTTGAAGCATCCACCTGCACAACAAATTATTTGCTGTAATCTGGACTGGCTAACACAGGGGGTTCTCCCAAAGCTCCTTTGAGCTTCTGGAATGCCTGCTCACATGCTGGGGTCCACATTACCTTATCTGGCCTGTTTTTCCTTGTCAGGTATGTGAGGGGAGCAGCTATGGTACTATAATTCAGGACAAACTTTCTATAGTACCCCAGTGTCCCTAAGAATGCTCTCACCATCTTTTTGGTAACAGGAGCAGGCCATGCCTGAATGGTTTCCACTTTGGCAGGCTCTGGCCTGATATTACCACTCCCTTCTCTATATCCCAGATAAGAGACCTCAGCCATACCCACCTGACACTTACAAGGCTTAATGGTCAAGCCTGTCCTCTGCAGTCTGCCCAGGACCTCCCTCGATATGCTGAAGGTGCTCTTGCCAGGAATGGCTGTAGATGGCAATATCACCCAGGTAAGCAAGGGCATAATCTTCTACTCCTGCTAGGATATTATTTACCGGACTCTGGAAAGTCACTGGGGTATTTTTCATCCCGAAGGGCATCTTCACAAACTCATACAAGCTGAAAGAAGTCACAAAGGCTGACCTCTCTCTAGCATTGGAAGTCAAGGGCACCTGCCAGTAGCCCTTGGTAAGATAAATAGTGGTCAGATACTTAGTTCAACCCATCTCTCTAAGGCTTCATCTGTCCTAGCCATGGAGTAAGCATCTAACTCTGTGTGACTATTTAGTTTCCCTGTAGTCCACACAGAATCTTGTGCTGGAATCCTTCTTTGGTAGCAGCACCACTGGGGAGACACAGGGATTGCTGGCCTCCTGGATTACTCCCAGGTCCAACATCATCTGTATTTCCTCCCTTAGAGTCTGTCTGACTCACTCAGGCACCTTGTAAGGGGCCTGCTTTATAGGTCTTTGGGGTCCTGTATCCACATGATACTGCACCATGCAGGTGCACCTTGGTTTCCCAGTGAACATGTCCCCAAACATAACATTGCTCGGATTTCACAAACCTGGGTAGGGGATAGCCACTGGGATATTCCTACCCCTCCCAGTGATGTGTCATTCCGAGCCTCAATGAGGAGATCAGTCACCTGATCCCCCTCAGACTCCTCAAGCCATCCACTGCAAATGTTCAGTACAAGGGCCTCCCTATCATGCTAAGCCATCATCATGTTAACATGGTACAATTTGTGCCCCTGCCTCCTGCCTAGCAGTTCTACCATGTAGTTAACATCACTGACCTTTCTTACCAATTTGAAGGGTCCATCCCAAGCTGCCTGCAGTTTATTGTGTCTGACACGAATGAGAACCATCACCTGCGCATACTCTCTGGCTCAAGCATTCCTGTCATACCAGACCTTTCTCTGCTGTTGGTCTCCTGCCAGGTTCTCATGGACTAATGCTATGAGCACCCTAAGCCTGATCCTGAGGTTTAGGATATATACTGCAAAAGACTCCTTGTGGGATTCACATTCACCCTCCCACTCATCACAAATCAAATCTAAAGGTCCCCTCATCATCTGCCCATACAGCAACTCAAAGAGTAAAAATTCTGTGGATTCCTGAGGCGCCTCTCTGTATGCAAACAATAGATGAGGCAAATATCTGTCCCACTATCTCTTACACTGGTCTGCAAATGCCTGTAGCATGGTCTTTAGGGTAGAGTTTGAACTCCCCACAAGACCATTAGTCTGGGGGTGGTAGAGGGTGGTCTTTAGGTGCTTCACCCCTCACCCCACAATGTTCCCACAGACAAGCCAGCAAGTCTGACATGAAATTGGCACCTCTGTCAGTCAGTATTTCTCTTGGGAAACTTACCATGCTGAAAATCTCTAGCAAAGCATTTGCCACCTTTCCTGCATCAATGGAGGACAGAGCCAACACCACAGAGTATTTAGCAGCATAATCTACTACCACTAGGATATATTTCTTTACTGTGGAACTTGGAGTACTCAGAGGCCCCACAGTATCCATATCTACCCTCTGAAATGACTCCTCTAAAACAGGCAAAGGTATCAAAGGAGCTTTGACCTTGTCTCTTGCCTTGTCTACTTTTTGGCACTGCTCACAGGTCCTGCAGTACCCTCTTACATCCCTGGTAATTCCAGGCCAATAAAAGTTCTCCATAATACATCTCTTGGTATGCTTTATGCTCATATGACCTGCAAAGAGAATTCATGGGCTATGGCTAGAAAAGCCAGATGGTAGGTACTACCAACTGCTGTATTACCTCACCTTCTAGCACTCCCTCAGGGTCCAATCTCTATACAGTAACCCCTTGTTCTAGTATACAGAATTCCCTCTTCCTTGAGAATTAGGTGGCTCCCTAGCTACCTCCCTCAAGCCTCATAATGTAGGGTCTAAGAGCTGAACCTGTCTCAACTCTCTCTTTGTAACTCTTCTCAGCTCCACTTCCACAGGAAGTCTGGTACCCTCTAACAGTGGCGCCTCACTGTCAGCCTGGATACTACTACTCACCTCTGCCCTTGCAGTCACTCTGTCCAAGGGAACATCAGTACCCACCAGCAGTGGTGGCTCAACTTCAATCTCACTGCTACAGAGTAGTTCTCTCCCTGAAGTAGCTACATCACCAGTACTGGCGTCAAGTGTGCAGTCTGTCTGGGTCTCCCTCAGGCTAACAGACTCACATGCCTGTCTACAAGCTTGACTGTGTGTCACTGCATACACACAAGGTGCTGCAATAACAGAATGATTCCCTTTCAGGACATCTGCATGGATATCCTCAAACACACCTACTTGCATGCTTCCTTTTCCACCCTCCCAATCAAGATGAACCCTTGCCAAAGGCATTTGGAATGGGATTCTCCTAAAGCTTTGGCTGGAGTAGACTGTCCAAACAAGTACTGCTCCTCTTTAACCACTGTAGGTTTTACTGTGGTTATATCAGAGGCTGTGTCTCTCTTGCCAGTGGCCTATTTTCCATCTACCAAGATCCGATATAAACTTTGCTGGTAGTTTGGTACCCCTGTTTCCTCCAGACAACTTACCACCAGCATTCTGTTATTCTCACTTGCTGGCTCCTCCCACCTTCTGTGCCCCACCTTGCCTCCATGGACATCTATATGCTACATGGCCCCATTGGTTACATTTAAAACATTTAACTTTTGATCCTGGCCGTGTACCTGAACTAATGGCATTCCCTTTTACTGGCGGATTCTGTTGGAGCATTTTAAGCTGCCCACCATGGGTTCCCTTATATCCATGTGCAGCACTGGATATCTCTTTCCTGCGCAGTGATACTCTGCTTGCTAGGTATAGATCTCCCATTTTCCCCAACTCATCTGCACAGTTGCATTTCCTGTCTGCCAACCAGATTCTCATGTCCTCAGGCAAAGTGCTGAGAACTTGTTCCCTCACCATAAGGTCTGCTAGCCCTTGAAAAGTGCCGACCTGACGCCCACTCACCTACCTATGAAAATAAATGTTTAGTTCAGCAATATAATCACATACACATTCATCTGCCTTGTGTCTATGCTCATGAAACCTTTTTCTGTAAGCTTCATTTGTTAACTTAAAACATTGTAATAAACAGTGCTTCACTTTTTCATAAGCTAAATCAGTATCAGACAATGTAGAAACAACAGTTACAGCTTTACCAAGGAGTAAGGGGGTTAGGAACTGTACTCAGAGCCCTCGGCCAACATTATACTGTTTGCATGCTCTTTCAAACATATGAATAAAACTATCAAAAGTATCACCATAACCCCAAGAGCCAGCATTTCCTTTTCATGTTGCCTCTGCCTCTCATTTTCTTCAGCTTCCAGATGTTTCAGTCTCTATTTTTCTTCAGCCTCCAAATACCACATTCACTCAGCTGATTTTAATTACAACCGTTTGTTCTCCAATTCATGTTTCTTTAACTCCAGATTGGTTTATAAGTCCTCTAAGGAAAAGTTGCACTGTCTTGTTTCTGAGAGCTGCAAGTCCCCATCAACAGACTAGTTATCCTCCTGGTTGCTGGTCCTTGCTGTAGCTGTGATGAAGTATGCAATCATTTCCCCTTTAGTCAGGTTTGCATGCCCCAGTCCTTTGGCATTGCACATCTCAGCCAACTGGTTCTTTGTCATCTTGCTATAATCCTCTGCTGATATTCCTGCCTGCTCTCCTTGACTAACTTAGCTAACAACAAGTAACTAAATAAAACTATTGTGATATGAAACTCTGAATGTTTACCATATGGCTGCTTGAGAGTACAAATATCTTCTTTAGTGACCACTGCTTACAGGCTGCAGGAATTCTATATCTACACCACTGCTCACCAATATGAGTGCATGCGATGGTCCCACTGCTGCCAACCAATAAATGTGATGCCCACCACTGCTACCAATATTTGATGGACACCAATATGTGTCATCCCCATGCTGGGTCAGTAATAAGGAGCCTGAATCCTCAACACTGACATTGCAGAGGGACTTGCACTTGGAATACAAATAGATACACTCACTATTTCCAGATGCAGACCTCTCTGCATCAAGTACAATTTCCCTTAAGGTCTGGTTGTCCCTTTATCTGTCTCCCTCCAGATCCCCAGTAAGACTCCTACTGGTACAGCTGTAGGGTTAGGTCCACAGCCGAGTGTCCAAACCAAGTCCTCCAGCACCCTCTCTGCACCCAGTGCTTCATGTCCCTACCCCAAGTAGCTGACACACACACTCTTTAAAATTTAATTTTCACACACACACACACACACACACACACACACACACACACACACACACACACACACACACACACACACACACACACACACACACACACACACACACACACACACACACACACACACACACACACACCTGGGAAAGGCTGGCATAGATTACCTGCTCTAACAACTTTGCCCAGACTATAAGGTAGTCATCACTGCTACCATTCAGTTTCTATAAGGCTCTTAAAAGGGTATCTAATTATACTGTGTAATATTAATGCTAACACAAATGGTAGTGGAGTGGCCCGCATAGTGTCACCAACTAAATATAAGCAGTCTCCAAGGTTAAATACTTTCTACAAGGACCAGCCACAATAAAAGTTTTAAATATATTTAATAAAAAATAATGAACGTACATGGAAATTCTGAATATGTATTCACAGTAAACCACAGAGTTCAGATCACAAAAAATATCAAAAAGAACATTGATGGACAGACTCATACAAATAAAGAAAAACAAATATCTGAACTAAACTTCACTAGATTCCTGACTGAATCTAAGAAAATTACTGTTCCCTAGTTAAGTTGCTTACCACCCCAAGGCAAGAAGCTGTGGGTGTGGGTCTTTCTAATCAGGCTTCCCAAACAGAATACTCAGTGAGATTGCTCTTTGTAATATCGAAAATATAATTTCCAAGAGGGCTGGCAGAATGACCTCATCTGGTGACCTGACTCTAGGTTCTCACAGTAGTTCCCTTTGAAGCTGAGACAGGAAGTTAGCATAGATGGCCATAATACATATCCAAATATTTATGGCAGTGCCTGGGGCATCCCTTCTTTTCACTGAGCTAATGGACAAAGGCTCTTCCCCAGACCAGCACATCTGGTCCGATTATCATGTGGGATACTATTTAATGGTTTAACATGTCATTTACATTTCCCTTATTTTTGTTTAAGAAAGCCAGCTGGTTAATCTTTGCTGTCCCAGTATCCCCTATTAAAACATATACATTTAATTCATCTACAAAATACATGTACATTTCTCTTCATTTCAGCAGGGTGCACTATTGATACATTTCAGCATAAACAAAGCTCACAAATACATTTTCAGCCCAAACATCTGTGCAAAATCTGTTTGATATACAAATTACACAGTTCTAATAAATTTGTAACACAAGCATCTTGTATACATCAGTTTAATATTCAAAGGACATATCATTCTTTACAAAACTCCAGCTGGCTATGCTGGCACTTGCCCATATCATCACAACATCATCATGGACTTGTATGAATTCACTCAAAGTCTAAACCTTAATAGTTTTTTGAAGACCCTAATAGTAATGTTAGACATACATGTAAGTATCCATACAGTTTTATGCCATTGATTAATAAGGCTATATTCAGCTCTGAAGAGGAAATAGAGACAGATGTCCACAGGTTAGTACTAGGCTAACTGCCCTTGAGAGCCATTTTAAGCCTAGCCAATTATCCCCTGTGAGATTCAAACCCTGTACCTTATGTTTGTAAGGCAAACACCTTAACCATTAGGCCATCCTATGTATGCTCTTTTTAATGAAGAGTGCATTATAATTACAATTCTCATTTTTAGAAAAAATAGATACTTCTTAGTGTTACTACAAATACCTCTATATCCATTAGAAAGGCTGATAAAGAGGGTAGGGTAGTTATTTTGGACACCACAAAATATAATTAACTGATGAATGAGCATCTACAATGGCACAGCTTTTTACAAAATTTCACATCATAATCTTGTGAATCAATATTGGATGGGTATACTATATTAGAACATCATTATAATATATTGTGAATACCATATTAGACTATTATTATATGGGCATTTTGTCTGAAATTATTATTATTTTTTATTTAATTTTTTTACAAGTCTAGACCCACAGTGGTGGTGCTGTGGTAGCATTGTCGCCTCATAGTAAGATGCTGTCCGGTTTGATTCTCAGCTAGAGTGTCTTCTGCGTGGAGACATGCGTGAATGAGTGTACCTTCGTTGAAGGTTGTGCATCAGGGCTGGTAACTCGGCACGTAAAAATCAACTACCAATCATTAGCGGACCAGAGTTCCGCTGTGGTGACCCCTAACCGGCAAAAGCCGAAAGACACAACATTTTTTTACAAGTCTCAAATCCAGTTGTACCTTTTGTGTTTGGATTATCTAATATCCATGAAGTTCTCTATAATCTGTACATAACATCATTTATCTCACTAGTGGGATGGAGGCATACTCTCAACTGACCAGATTTTTGCAGAATGTCCAGATTTTGCTTGTCTTTTCCTCATACAATTTGCATTTTTCTGGTAAATCATTGAGGGCTGAAATCAATAAATTATGACAGACATTTGAGGTTCAAACTTCATATCGTTCAAAAATGTATGCTAGCGCAATATCTTTTTTTTACCATCTTTCTAAGTTTATAAGAGCAATATTTAAACTCTATCCCTAATTTTGGGCCTTTCCCCATTATTATTTTTGGCTTTGTCCAGGATTCTTGCACTTAAAGGATGAAAGGCATGGCTGATGGCTTACGGAGACTCTCTTTGGCTTCAAAGAAAATATTATGATGTATTGTTAAGAAGTGCATTTTTTTCTATAGCCACTGTTCATGTGAACTGTTAGAATTGATTTAGATGTGGACATGCAACAGTCAAATGTGTTTTAAGTCCTTGATATTCCACACACACACTACATTTACAGCATTTAAGAATCACACTTAACAGACATACTAGTTTTGATTTTGGATTTGTAAATATGTATGATTTTATAACTTCATTTTAACAAAAATATATGTTATATACCAGTTTTATGCCATTGATTAATAAGGCTGTATTCAGCTCTGAAGAGGAAATAGAGACAGATGTTCATAGGTTAGTACTAGGCTAACTGCCCTTGAGAGCCATTTTAAGCCTAGCCAATTATCTCCTGTGAGATTCAAACCCTGTACCTTATGTTTGTAAGGCAAACACCTTAACCATTAGGCCATCCTATGTATGCTCTTTTTAATGAAGAGTGCATTATAATTACAATTCTCATTTTTAGAAAAAATAGATACTTCTTAGTGTTACTACAAATACCTCTATATCCATTAGAAAGGCTGATAAAGAGGGTAGGGTAGTTATTTTGGACACCACAAAATATAATTAACTGATGAATGAGCATCTACAATGGCACAGCTTTTTACAAAATTTCACATCATAATCTTGTGAATCAATATTGGATGGGTATACTATATTAGAACATCATTATAATATATTGTGAATACCATATTAGACTATTATTATATGGGCATTTTGTCTGAAATTATTATTATTTTTTATTTAATTTTTTTACAAGTCTAGACCCACAGTGGTGGTGCTGTGGTAGCATTGTCGCCTCATAGTAAGATGCTGTCCGGTTTGATTCTCAGCTAGAGTGTCTTCTGCGTGGAGACATGCGTGAATGAGTGTACCTTCGTTGAAGGTTGTGCATCAGGGCTGGTAACTTGGCATGTAAAAATCAACTACCAATCATTAGCGGACCAGAGTTCCGCTGTGGCGACCCCTAACCGGCAAAAGCCGAAAGACACAACATTTTTTTACAAGTCTCAAATCCAGTTGTACCTTTTGTGTTTGGATTATCTAATATCCATGAAGTTCTCTATAATCTGTACATAACATCATTTATCTCACTAGTGGGATAGAGGCATACTCTCAACTGACCAGATTTTTGCAGAATGTCCAGATTTTGCTTGTCTTTTCCTCATACAATTTGCATTTTTCTGGTAAATCATTGAGGGCTGAAATCAATAAATTATGACAGACATTTGAGGTTCAAACTTCATATCGTTCAAAAATGTATGCTAGCGCAATATCTTTTTTTTACCATCTTTCTAAGTTTATAAGAGCAATATTTAAACTCTATCCCTAATTTTGGGCCTTTCCCCGTTATTATTTTTGGCTTTGTCCAGGATTCTTGCACTTAAAGGATGAAAGGCATGGCTGATGGCTTACGGAGACTCTCTTTGGCTTCAAAGAAAATATTATGATGTATTGTTAAGAAGTGCATTTTTTTCTATAGCCACTGTTCATGTGAACTGTTAGAATTGATTTAGATGTGGACATGCAACAGTCAAATGTGTTTTAAGTCCTTGATATTCCACACACACACTACATTTACAGCATTTAAGAATCACACTTAACAGACATACTAGTTTTGATTTTGGATTTGTAAATATGTATGATGATTTTATAACTTCATTTTAACAAAAATATATGTTATATTTTACATCATTAAATCAAATGTACTGCAGTGGGAATTACCAGGACACACACTTACACCTGTCTCTTTATGTCTGTTTTGCAAGAGTAAAAGTTTTTGTATGAACATTCCTTTCATTGATAACATTCTATAAACATACTTTACACACGACATTATAGTTCGATGCCAAAATACCATTAATAATATAGATTATTTATTCAATTCATAATAATAATATATGTGTTGGCATCAAATTCATTACATACAATATTGATAGTATCAAATTTTTGGACCCTGAAATTACCAGTCACACAAGTAGTCTGAGTGTGTGCCTGTTTAAAAAAATACAGATGTGAATACAGTTATACATGCTTTTTGATGTGTCATCATAAGCATGTGGTGAGAAAATTTGCAAAGGGGAAATATAAATGGGCAAAGTTTTTTCTTCAGTCTTTATAATAAATCTGAATTTATATTACTGAATAGTTAATAAGGTGTGGTCAAAATAGGCAGTCACTTTTGAAAGAGCAGAAATGTGTTAAAATGTAAAATTTATTAGCCTCTTGGGGCAGGTAGTAATGATATAACAATATTTATAATCACACATGCCGCTGATATATGTGGTATTAATAACTGCCTCACTAAACACTAAAATGTTTATCTGGTGATAATGCCAGAACAACATGTGTGTTTTAATGTCATTATTCAAGCGATCACAGGGAGTGTATTCCATGTAAATACCCTAGGAACATAGAAACATGGAACAATACTATTCAAACGATCACAGGGAGTGTAAGAGGCCTGGCATGTACACCTTTAAATAAGCACTATCCTTTATGTGTAATTAATAGTGCCTACTTCCCAAATCATGCAGGACCATACATGATAACCCTGGTATAAAGCTGTCAATCCATGTACTCATCAAAACTAACCTTAAAGGTAGACCAATTATTACTTTGCTTGATCTGTAGTAGTAACTTATTCCACATGTTGGAAATACATTGAATTTGGAGCCTATGCTTTCAATAAGTCTTGTTTATTCATTGTTATAAATGTAGCTCCCTAGTATAAGCATTCATACTGCCACTGGTTTTGGGAAGAAATGTGTGGTTAGACAGGACTGGGTCTTTCATGGCTCAAAAAGAGAGACACGGGTCACTTTGGAGCAGCTGATAGGCTACTTGGTGCAAGAAGAGCTGGACTATTCTGTTGGGAAAAGTGAAATACATAAGGCTTTAATTTTTATTTATTTTGGGGGTAAATAATCATTGGGGCTTTTCCATTTGAGCAATATGCTTGGATTTATGCATATCAAAGGTGGTATTATATTCAACATTGATCTTACGCCTAGATATTGATATTTACTCCTTAAACAATTAGTTATCTTCAGTATTTGTAAATTTTCATTTGTGTCTTTTTTGGTCTAATGCATTTCAGTATAAGCAAGTTCTGGCTTTCCGTAGGTTATTTGTGTATCCCTTCCACTGGAAGCAGACAAGTAAACAGTAAGACAAAGAGCTGGGGGGCTGGCAGTTTCTTGGCAGTACTCACTTTGAGAGACATATTATTGAAACATATTTTTCAGATGCTGATGTTATCACCATTGGTTGTAATAGGTTACCTAGGGTCAGATACATATACCTATGTACAAGTTACCATTAATGAGTGCCACTGATTTAAGTACTTGTTTTATAATTCTGTTTCATCGATGATTTTATCTCTCTCTTTTATGGCACATTTTCTTGTGTTATTGTAACTCTGGAGCTTTTCTTCTCAGGCCTCCACTGGAAAGGAGTTCAATGACCAGTCAGACATTCCTGATAAACATATGCAAATCAGATAAATTAATATGGCACAGTAGCATTGTCACCTCACCTGCAAGAGGTTTCCTGGTTCGATTCTCGGCTGGAGTGCCTTCTGTGTGGAGTCTGCATGTCCTCCTGCGTTCATGTGGGCTTCCTCTGGTTTCCTCCCATGTTACAAAGACATGCATCTGGAGAGTTTCTCCCTGTTCCTCTGCTGAAAATTCGCTTTGTTCCAAGTCAGACTTTCCTGGTTAACAGATGTTAAATAAATAAAAGACTTTTACTAAGGCTAATCTCATGCAGTGTCAGTGATGAGGGAGTTTTTGATTTGTTTAAAACTTAGTTATTACTGCAGCCCAGAGGTTGCGTAACCTTGCAGTTAGTGTTCTTAAAATCAGTTAGTATTCTTAAAATCACTTCAATGTGATGGAGGGTACATGAGCTTGTGCTAAAGGTGTTTGGCTTCAATGATTTTCTTTATTTGATTAATCTGTTTCAATGATACAGCCCTCAAAGTAAGTGCTGTACATAAGCTGATTTGCAATTCAAAGAGATATTCTGTTAAGGTATATAAAACCAGAACTACTAGTTTTGAAATCATACCCTTCAGATGTTCCCTTTTTCGTGTTTAAAACCACAATCACACTCGGGTTCCTATCACGTAGTCAAACTTTTTACAAGTTCGAACCACGTATGGTCGAGACCATAGGTTCGAATTTGTAAAAGTTTGATCATTTGAATGGAAATCTCTATAAGCAGAGGTTTCCATACAGTTCAATGTGGTGCGATCTCGGAGTTGGTATATTTAAGTAGTGGGGGTGTTGGAGGGCAGGGGGGCTTGCCCCCCTGCTTACAACAATTCATTTTGTTGGCCGTTTTTTTTATTTTTTCATAGTCAAAGTTCTGTAACTTTGAACATAATGTTTTGACCATTAGGTGTTCGGAGTTATGGAACTTCGACTATGTGATATAGGCCCTCACACTCACCTGCTGTCGTACTTCAGCCTCTATAGAAAATGTACAAATTCTTCGCACATTAAACGTCATTTTTTCACAAAAATAAACAGTGTGAGCACAGAAAAAATAGCATCATAAACAAGGCGTATTTTTAGAAGATTAATTTATTTGATCACTTATTAACCAGTTTAATTTATTTGATCACTAAGTGGGTTGATCCATTTGTCTCTTTCAGCCAATATTGTGCTCAAGGACACTTTCCAAATATAAAGGTCAGTAAAGAGGCAGGGAAGATGGACTAGTATAAACAGAAACATGTTTAAATGATGGCCTGAAAGACCTTACATTTACAGAGCATCCATTTAACTATATGTATGTATGTGCATGCAAACTAGACCTACAAAAATAAACTGCTGTTCCATGCCTTGTATGCCTCAGTTAATTATGCCTCAGTTAATTAATCAATGGGTCGGCAAAAGCTGACACACTCTGGCTAGGCTTATAAATGCCCTCGGGCAGATAGCCTAGTACCTACCTATGAACCTATGAACTTATGTACCTTTTTAATTTTCAGGAATGAAAAGGCAACATTAAAATGCGATATGGTTTTAAGCTTATGAGTAATAAACATGCCCAGTTTATTTATTTCAGTAAACGGGTAGGTGGACATCGTATTTCTTTACTTGTACAACTACATATGTAGCAATAACACCACCAAGTGCAAGAAAACATATTTTCTGTCATGGTAAGGAAATAAGCACTTTACCTTAATACATTTCAGTGACTGGCCTGGATTAGCTTTTTCAGCTACAATGTGACAAAAACAGTGTATACAGGAGCAAAAATAAAGATAGCTCTATCCATCCATCTGCAACTCCTTTTTCCCATTTTTGCAGATGGGGTTGGGGTGTCACTGCAACAGTGACAGTCATCTAGAGACAAGGTTTATGTTGGGGCAGGATCCTTCCAGATAGTATCAAGTTATAAATACAAGTATTGCAATAAAAGTTGCAATAACAGTGCAGTTTACAGCTAGGCTAATGTGTGACTGATCTGTAAGCTTTGAGTTTTTCCTTCCAAATAATCAAACTTATACCCACTAAAAAGTTTTAATAACATATTGGCATCACCACTGTGTTTCTATTGCATCTATAATTACTAACTGTTGATTATTTTATTTTATTTTATTTTATTGTATTGACATTTGTTAACCGGGTTAGTCCAACTGGGCTTGGGACCCATTTTCAGTGGAGACCCGAGGTGAAAAGCTCCAAGAAATGCAGTAGTTTACAATAGAGGTTATACAATCACCAAGTAGGTCTTTTACAAGCACAGTTTACACTAATAGATGATAATACTTAAAAAAAAAGAAAAAAAGTTATACAGTGTTGAATATGAACAAATTGGTTTCACAATAGATATGTTAGACAAATCAAAAGAAGAAAATTAAAAGGCAGTATACCTGTATTATATTACAGGATAGCAGTGTAATTACATATTTATTGTAATGATTAGACCACTCAAATATCCTGTTACCCAGTTCAAAGTGTGTGGCTTCTTTTCTGAATAGCATTACAGTTCCACAGGCTTACTTACTATTCTCTCAAAGAAAAACATCTGTAAGCCGCGACTTCGTTTCAATGAGACATAAATCATTTTGTTTCTTACAACATGTTTTATGTTTGTTAAAAGTAAAGAACAAATTATGGTACTCTGTGAGGTAAGTAAGTACTCTGCATGTACGTTGTTTATGTTACAAAGCATGAAACAAAGTCATGTTGTGCATAAAACAGAATGATACCATAGGGGACCCTGAAGCAGATGTTCACTTCATAAGGAAGCCTTCATTAAGCATAAAAGACTGAGGAGATCTTTTAATCCAAAAGTGCATATGTCAACCAAATACTGCATCTTAACTCTGGGTATCACAGGCCAACATATGCCTTAGATGTCACTGATTTTGCCTCATATTTTTTTCTTTTCCACTTACAATTTTTGATTTTTCTTGTAAATTACTGATAATTGCATTCATAATTCTAGATATTTGAATTTCATATTTCTTATAGTTTATAAACGCATATTGATACAAAACCTGCTGTGCTATTTTTTAAAGGGAATTAGAGTAGTATTTAAAACTTGCTCCTGATTCTGGGCCTCTCTCTCTCTCATCATTGTTTTTAACTTTATCCCTGATTCTTGAGCAAAGAAATTAAGAACTACGCAGGCTCATGGCAGAAGGAGCAGCTTAGAGTAAGAAGGGCAGGACAAGGATTCTGCAGGCAAAAGAACAGCTTCCATACCTCTCAAGCGAACAGATTTTTGCAGAATATCCAGCTTTTTGCCTCATATCTTTGGTCATAAAATTGTGATTTTCTTACAAATTATTGGTGAATAATTAAAAAAATGAAGTCAGAAAATAACGACAAACATTTGAGTTTCAGACTTCATATCCTTCAGAAAACTCATGCTAATGCAAAACCTGTTATTCTATTGACTTTCTAAGTTTGTAAGAACAATATTTAAAAATTGTCCCTGTTTTTGGGCCTTTGTTCCCCCCATTGTTTATGGCTCTGTCCAGATTTCTTGCTCTAAGAGGTTGAGAAGTATGGCTAGAGCAGGGAAAATGAGATTATAACAGCTAGGCAGGAAGATTCTGAAAGAGATGAAGGATGAGGTGGGATGAAGGTAACGAGGACAGGATGTAAGACAGTAGTAAGAGAGAGAGGTGGATAAGAGGTGTTCAGGATACTGGGCAGAAGTTATCAACTGCATTTTCAAACTTTCTTCCTTTTTTTTTTTTCCAACTTGTCAAGATTCATTATTGTACGTCCCAACATTTCAATAGGGAGCAGGACGAATAAAAAGATAGAAGAGGAAACAGGCTAAGGTGGGGAAGGTTGGAAAGATACAGGCAATGGGAGCTGGTTATGGGCAGAAGAATTAGAGAAGAGCAGGCAAGTGAAATAGTGGAAAGGGGAGCACAGGAAAGAAGGGGTGGTCACTCAGGAGTGATTAGGTAAAGAAGCTGGAAGAGAAGGTAATAGAATATATGTAGGCACAGATAGCAAGTGATGGAGAGGAAGTACAGATAGGAACCAACACCAGAAGGAGAGAAAGAAGGAAGGGTCTGCACTTATGTGGAATACAAGCAGTAGAGACAAAGGGGGGGGGTACATGCTTGAATTGGCAGAAGTACATAGAGTCCTGGGGATGATAGAGCCAAAACAAGTGAGCAGAGATATCTTTGTAGGTATACCTGAGGGAATAAAGATGGAGTTCTGGTGGGATGGAGACTTGACCACTATAGCCAATAACTAAGGAAATGTGAAGACTAAGTTAGTAAAGACAGAAAAAATCCCAGGTCTAATGCTTGCCAATATGGTGACCAAGTTAGCTGCAAAAAAGAGACGCACACATATGGTGGTCAATGTGAGACCTAATAACAGATAGAAGGGACTACAATGGAAACACTAGACATGACTTTAGGACTTGGGGAGTATAGTAACACTGACAAGTCCTACATATACCAGGGAGAATATTAAATTGTTCTAAAACTGTCTTGGGGGCTGAGATGGGGAATGGAATATTACGACAGTGGGCCATGAGGGACAGCCAGAATGATGATGAGCTTCTCAGTAAGTTTAGGCCTCATCTAAGTCTCCAATGCACTGTATTACTAAACCAGGCTATGGAAAGAATAACGTAGATAACATACCTTTACAGTGAGAAGGAAGATGGAATGTGGTGGTTGTTTCAGAAAAGCAGAACAAGTTAGCAAATGGAAACTCATACTAGAAGGAAAGGAGGAAAAAGAAATGAGAGATGACAGATCACCATAATAATAGGAGGAAATACAGGAAGAAGTCAGGAGGTCAACAGGAAGTGATGTAGGCAAGAATAAGAGACTGTATGGGCTAGCAGGAAGGGATGAAAAGGGGGCACATGGATATTGCTCAGGAGGAGAGAAAAAATAAGAGAAATGGAAAAGGAGTAGACAAGGAGGCATAGAAGTTGTAATGGTAGATGGGAAAAGCTTCAGATGAATACTATGGAAGATGAAAAGTAAGAAAACAAGGGCACTCTAAAAGGTCACGGAACACCAAGACTCCATGTCTGCCTAGGATGTCAGAAAGGGATAATAGGAAATGGGTAGATAAGAAATAAAGTTAAGGAGGTGATCAGTGTGGCAGAAGCCTAGAATAGAAGACTGCAGAGCCAGAAACATTATGAGTGGATACTGAGGCTTTCAAGATGGGGACAAAACATTTTTCAAAGTCAGTTTTATTATATTGTTTATAAACTACAGATCTTACCTTAGGAGCAACAGCATCAGAATTAATAGAATTACAATGTTCAGACTAGACAGACAATATTATACTTTCCTGTAAATAATTGAGCCACAGTTCACAGGTAAGTTTACTAGGCTGAAAGACAAGGGGACCACTGAGTTACCTGGCCAAAATTCCTAGTTGTCCCAAAATGCTGTCTGGTTAAGTAACCTACTAAAAGTCACACAATAGACCAATAACGGCTGAGAGAATCAAACCCTGTATCAGAGGAGGTATAGCTTACAGACCTAGCTCTTTGCACCAACTGACATATGGTTACCTTAAGAACTCCTCGTTCAAAACTGTTCTAGATCAAAGCAGCACTACAACCCACTGATGCAGATTGAAAGAAGCAGTTTTGCAGCCAGTACCTTAAAATGCCAATAATGTCTCACTGAGGCAACAAAGTCTCTAACAGTTATGTCAGCCAGATCTGAATGGGAAATAACCAAACAATTCTCACCTTTTCTTCTGTATGAAACATTGTTACATTAGCAACATATCCAACAATTAGTAGGAAGATGTCAAATATAAAAAAAATTTACAACACGTGAAAGGTAAAATATTGAAATAAGATGAACAGTAAGACATGATACAAATGTAATGAATTATGAACGAGTAAGTCAGTACTCAAAGAGAAACATCTGTCAGTCACAAGGGAGGGTAGGATATGGAAGCAGTGAGGTATAGGGTGTTTATGAGCAGATGGGGTAGGGAATTATAAAGACTGGTATCTGGAGAAGTAAGGGACGGGAGATAAGAGATGACAGGAAGGGAAATAAGACAGCAGGGAGGAGACAGGAGCAGGCAAAACAGAAATAGGACAGTAAAGAACCAATAGTTGCACTGTAGCTCTAACACCGTAGCAGTAATAGGCAAAAGTTAATACATCACACCATCTGCAGACCACCTATTATAAGTGCAAGTGATGGTGGTTTAGTCAGAGACTGTAAAATGGGATGGACAGACATGTGTTTGATCTGGAAGTGTTTGAATACAAAGTAACAGATGGAACTAGGAAAGGAAGAATTTTTGACTTTATGCTAGGTAGGCAGGATGAGGAAGGTCTGGATTCCACTAGCTAACGGCAATCAGCAGTATAGTTCTGACTATTGGTAGAGAACATGCCAGGATATACCAGAAAAGCAAGGGCTGGGATTATAGTTGTGCAGATAATGGCCGAATGGGCAGGTTCATAAACAAACCGAATAAAGTCGGTGAATTCCACACAATAGCCAATAAAGCACCACTGTGGAGTTCGGAAATGCCAAATAATCCACAATAAATTTGAGCTCTTTCATTTATCTTTATTTACATGGACTTTATCATAAATAAAGTTCAACCATCCACTCTCCCTTTAAAATAAAAAGAAAAATATTCTCGTCATATGATCTAAAACATCCAGTAATATCACTCACTGAAAACAAACAACCAATTAATGAAAATGTAATACACATTTTAAATTAATTTCATCTTGGTGGGGGAATGGCTGTTAAATTAAACTGCTTTAATAATTCCTAAAATTTTAAATGGCAATTAAAATGTCCACTTCGGCTGTCCATTTCATATTTCCCAATAACCAAAAAAACACATTTTCTGATGTTAGTACATTCTTTACTGTGGTTACTGTGCTTAGACCTGCGGTGGTGGTGCTGCGGTAGCATTGTCGCCTCACAGCAAGACGTTGTCCCGTTCGATTCTCAGCTAGAGCGTCTTCTGTGGAGACATGCGTGAATGGGCCTGCCTTTGTTGAAGGTTGTGCATTAGGGCCGGCAACTCAGCACGTAAAAATCAACTGTCAATCATTAGCGGACCAGAGTTCCACTGTGGCGACCCCTAAGCGGGAAAAGCCAAAAGACACAACAACAACATTCTTTACTGTGCTTAGCCAAGGTGGTATTCATGTTACCCATTCTAATTGCAAATGTATGCTCATACATCCTGTCAGTCTCCCATTACAAACATGATACCATGAACACCCGGTGTGTTTAGCTAGGTACACTGTGCCCTTTGATTTCCAAGTAAAATGCTCCTTTATCCCAAAAGTCTGTTTATTGTTAACAATATAAAATGAAAAGGAACTATCAATATACCTACACTGACCACAATTATTACACTTAAATGTACCCCTGTTCACCAGAGGTGTGGACAACACTCTTTTGTTCCCAAGCTCTAATAAAAATTGATATTAGTGTCCTTTTTTAAACGACTTTAGGTAATAACACCTAAAATCTCCACAAGCTCCATATTACCCATAACAATTTTCCATTTCCAGAGAATGCATTATTTTATATTATATACCTCCATAGAATATGTTAGCAATAAATCTAAATGAAGCCTATTGTTCTAACTTCTTTATTACATATCATGGTGCTATTCTGCAATAGGGGCTGAAACTTAAAATCTTTAGCATCCAAAATCTCTTTCCTAACAAGGAGAATAAGTGTTATTGGGTAACCCCTAGCTTAAAATAATTTGCTAAGTAATTCACATTCCTTATCCAAAGCAAAATCATCAGAGGTTTAATCTGGCCACCCTCATGAATTGCGCTTTAACAATGTTCTCCTCGACATGCATGTGATGAACACTATCAGAATGCAACTACATACAGGCAAATGTTTTTTTTCTGCAAACCCTTGAATCAAGTCTATTGGAGTTAATATCCCTGTACAGAGTAATGTCTAAATAACCTGTAGATGTCCTCTTAGCCTGCCAGGAGAAACTTAAAAAATATGAAGAAGCCTGTAGGGCTTCCAGAAATCCTTGAATATCTGCCAAGGCTCCCACACAGAGAGAAGCACATGTACACACGCGTGCACACACACACACACACACACACACACACACACACACACGCACGCGGACACACACACACACACACACACACACACACACACACACAAATACACACACACACACACACACACACACACACACACACACACAGACACACACACGCGTGTGCACACACACACACACACACAGACACACAGGCACACAGACACACACACACACACACACACACACACACACACACACACATACACACATACACACACACACACACACACACACAAACACACACACACATACACACACACACACACACACACACACACACACACACACACACACACACACATACACACACACTCACAAACATCATCGATAAAATGACCACATTGTTCTTAAAGTACAAAATGTGTATAATACAGTATCTTCTCACTCCACTAATACTAAAATGATGTAAACAGAAACACTCGTACATACATATTTGTTGTCATCCCTGTGCTGATCTAGTAAATTCTCAAACGTTGTAAACTTGCAATCTCCCTTGTACTTAATTTTAAATCTGTTTGATAATCTTGCTAACTATTGATGAAATTATTAGTATTACAGAATTTTAAGGTCAAAATTATATTTCATAAAAAGTGATAATTTCTCATATTTGTGTTATGCTGTACGGTCTCCGTGTCACACAAATCCCAACATACCTTATTAATACTGACTTTATATATCATAACCAAATCTCTCTTTAGCAACCTATTTAATAAAATGTTTGTTTTTTTTAAAATTTTCTCAGCTTGTCCTCATATGCTAGCTTATTAACACCAAATATCATTTTAGTGAACTGTTTTGGACAGAGTCTAGAATATTGATGCCTTCTGAATCCACACAAAAATTGGAACTGCACTCTGAGGTCTAAAATACTCATACAGACAGATACTAACAGTGACACATGCCTACAGACGGCAAAGTGGGATATCACATTGTGTAAAAGCATACGTGTTTTATTAATTGAATAGTATTGTGAAATCCAAATGTCCTGTCAGTCACACAACTCACATCTTTTTATGAGTCAACTGAACAGATTATTTCAGTCTCAAGTATATCAGAATACTATCTACCCCAAAATTCAGTAGAAAATATTTAATTACACTGAAAGTAATTCCATTTATAATTGCTGAAACTATTGGTTCATGGGTTCATAGGTGTGTACCAGGTAATGGCCCTGGAGCCTTTACAAGCCTAGCCCAAACAAATTGCCCAGACATCATGCTACCCAATGTTAGTTCAGAGTGCCCCTATCCAATAGGGCAACTGGAAAGTTCCCTGGATTGAACTTTTTGTTACCTATCCATTCGTAAAGATTGCTCTTGAAGAGGGTCAGTGAGGTGCTCTGCTTGACATGAATGGGAAGCTTATTCCAGAGTATGGGCAGTCTTTGGGAGATGAATCTGTCCCTCCAGCATGTTCTGTTAATTGTAGTAATGAGGTTGTGATCTCTGGAGCGTGTGGTGATGGGGGACTGGGCTTTCTTTAGGTGAGCATTTCAAGTAGGGCTGGGTTGGACATGGATTTGTAAGTCAAGCAGAGATCACCTCTAAGTAGACGATAAGAGACTGAGAACAGCTGAAGTTTCTTGAGTCTGTCCATGTAGGACATGTGTTTATGGCCTAGGATCCTTTTTGTGAGGTACTTTTGTGGCCTCTCCAGCTGTTGTAGGTGTCTGGTCAGGTGCATGCAAAATGGGGCATTATATTTGATGATTGGTCTAATGAGGGATGAGTAGAGAGGGATGATGACCTCTTTCTTCCTGGATGCAAAACCTTTCGTTATAAAATGTGCAACGTAGAAGGACTTTCTGACCACAGCGGCAATGTGGTGGTTGAAAGTGAGGTGGCAGTCGACCTGGGTGCCCAGATCTCTTATGGCCCCTTCAGTGTTCAGCGGGCTCTCATCAATGTGGTAATTCATGGGAACTGAGTTTTATCCAAGGAGGTTGATAACGCATTTTTTGGCTTTAAGCTTCAGGCCATAGTTCCAGCACCAGTCATTGCTCTCTGAGAGGCCCTTTTGTAGGATGTCTGCATCACTTGGGAGTTGATAATGACACATAGCTTGCAGTCAGCAGTGAACTTGGTCAGCAAAAGTCCTTCTGTGTTGGGCTGGACTTTTGAGAAGTCGATGCCAAACAGGAGAAGGCCCAGGACTGAGCCCTGTGGGACTCCACTCATGACTGGTCGACAGTCTGACTTGGAATCCGCAACTTTCACTCTGTGGGTCCTGTCTGTGAGCCAATTTGCAATCCACCTAGTGATGTAAGGATTAATGTCTAGTTTGGTGAGTTTATCAATGATACCTGAATGGGGAATGGTATCAAAGGCATTGGCCAGGTCGAGATAGGCTGTATGCACTGCCTTACCCTCATCCACAGCCTTGGTGACTGCCTCGAAGAAGTCAGCCAGATTTAGCAGGCAGGATCTCCCCTTGACAAAGCCAAACTGTGTGGGGTCAAAAGTTTGGAGATTGCCTATATCTTTGTTAAGCGGGTCCATGATGATGCGCTCCATAGCTTTGCATACCAGACTCATCAGGCTAATGGGGCAATAGTTCCCAGAGTCTGTAGTTGCTCCCCCTTTATGGAGCAGGATGACTGTAGCAGTGCGCCATTTGTTAGGGACAGAGCCTGAGGTAAGGCTGTGATTGAACAGGGTACACAGATGTGGTGCCAGTTCGGTTTGTAGCTCATGTAGGATGCAGCCAGGGATATTATCAGGTCCCATGGATGCGGTATTCTTGGCTTTGGACAATGCACCTTTTACCACAGAAATCGTGGGTACCAGGCTTTCCTCTGGTATTGTGATAGGGAACTTGGGGATGAGAGAGGGGGGTAAAGTTGGCACTGAATCTGTCAGCCAGTATGTTGGCTATATCTGTTGGCTCAATATAGGAGGTGCCATTGTGCAGTAACTCAGAACAAATATGGGTATTGCCTTTGAGGTTTTTGATATAGCTATAGAAAGCTTTGTGGTTGTTTTTGGTGTCAGCCACAATTCTGCCTTCATAGCTGGCTTTAGAGGATTTGATAAGGGATCTCAGATTTTTGTTGAGACTGATAAGGGAGGTTTTCCAGTCTTGGGACTTCATTTTTTTCTGCAACAGTTTCTTCCTTCTGTTGTAGAGTTTATTGATGGCTGGTGACCACCAGATTGGCATCCTGTTTTTGCAGGAGAGAGTCTTAGTTCTATTTGTTATGGGAAGGTCCATGCATTTGTGTACATACTCGTACAGTGCATTGGTGTATGATTCGGCAGTCATGCAGCTATTTTCCATTGGCATGGGTGCCGAAAAGTTAGCCACCTCTGTTTTTAGGAGCCCAAAGTCAGCTTTAGAGAAGTTTTGCAAGGTGGTCACCTTATTGGGGAGTGTAGCTGAGATGGAGATTTCACTGGTGATCAGTTTGTGGTCAGATTTAACCAGGGAGAAAGTGACTATAGGTGCGGAGCAATGGTCTCCCATATTGCTGATAACTAGGTCGAGGATGTTGCTTCCTCTAGTGGAGGTCAGAATGAGCTCGTCCAGGGCATTGGAACTGATAAATTCCAGAAAGCGTTGGGTGTGTACATTGGTACTAATTAGTTTTCCCAGTTGATGGAAGGGTAGTTGAAGTCACCCAGTATGAGAGTATTGGGTTGGACCTTGATAGATTCCAGGGTGTTTAGGAACTTGGAGTGAGAGTCTAGGGACATATTTAGGGTTCTGTAGCAGGCTATGACTTGTATCACCATCTTACTCAGTGTTAGTTGTGCCTGAAGTATCTCAGATGCATTATGCTGACCAGTCTAGAGGTGTGCATATCCTTTATGAATATGGAGACACCACCACCTTTGGAGCTTCCATCCGTATTCTGGGGTTGAAAGGTGTGGAACGAGTTGTAGCCTGGAAGCGCAGGGGTGCCTTCTGCCTCTTTAAACTAGGTCTCCTTTACAGCACAGATGTCAACATTCTCCATTTTGAGGAGAGCTTTGAGTGAGTGCATCTTGAGATTTAGACTTCTAGCATTGAGCAGCATGACCCTCAGATTTCTTTTGTTTGTAGCTCCTACAGTGAAATTTTGGTCTTTGGAACATTGCCTAAAAAAAGCACTATAGGGTTGGCAAAAGCCTTAGCCAATACCCGGAATCCCAGGGGCGACAGATGCAGGCAGTCTCTGACAAAGCATCGAGGTCCGTCGATCATGTCATCCCAGGCAGACAAATACTGGATCCCCTTAGAATGACACCAGAAACTTAGCCAATTGTCGAAGTCAATCATTTTCTTGCTGTACCGTGGTATCATTCTGGGTGACGGTAGAATACTGCTCCAGGTCTTGGGTCATACCTGCCTGGGCCACATAATCCAAGAGTTCCATCACATCTATTTTCATGTAGTCTAGGGAGGTACATCTCAGATCATTCACACCCACATGGACAATGACTGAGTCATATTTGCACTTGTGGAGTGACCTGAGTGCATGTGTTATGTGGCGGATCCTGGCACCTGATAGACAACTGACTGTCACCTTCTTGTTCAACCTAGTGAGTGGGACATCAGTGTGCCTCACAACTGAGTCTCCTACGATTAGTACATAAGGCAAAGTGTTTTGCCTTAAGGGTCAATGTATGATAAAAGTACGTAAGAGTCAAATGTGATGGGATTACCTTGGTAATGAATGACGTGACATGGAGATCTGCATAAGTAGCATATAAGAAGAATGTAGTTTAATTTTAATAAGAGAAAGGGGGTTAGGGACAAGTGGGAACAGTTACAGGAATGCTTGGCAGATGTAAAGACACTTATGACCTTTACAGCAGCTTGGGGGTTAACTTTAGCATTTATTTATTTTCTTATTTAAACATCTAAGAACTGTACATTTAAAATGCAGTAACAGGTGTAGCAGTTTCTCTGAAAATAGAAATTGAGAATTATCTATATATGTAATAGAATTTACATAAACAAGGTTAAACTTTAAAAAAAAAAAAAATATATATATATATATATATATATATATATATATATATATATATATCATTTAAGGAGCTACCTACAGGTCTCATAGTCATAGGCCCAGAGCTGGGAAAGTAGAAAATTCCAATAGTCAGAACGTTTTTAAGAGCCAAGTGTTCCAAGATACCAAGTTAGAATCACTAGCAGCTTCTCAATAGCAGCTCACAACATGCATGAAAGGAAGAAGGCAAACTGTATCTCCTTTAGATAGGTGGGATTCAGGTCATGTAAGGGGCTCTATAAGTGAATACTAAGATGGTAAAAATGCCCGTGGCTGCCACAAGAAGCCACTGTAGATCACAATGGGGTAGAGTAATGTGACAAGGCTGAGGCACTACTGCCAAGTCATACGTTACAAAGCTGTACATTCACTGCAGGTGGCCAAGATCACACTAGTACATGACTGTTATGTGAGCTATTAAGAGACAAGATGTCTAATTTTGGAGGAACACTTTAAGAACTCAGGCCCTAAAAACAAACCACAACTTATTCTCACATGAAAAACGAGGAGAGAAAAGGATGGAGGACATTTGAATTTAACAGCTATGAGCATTAGCAACACCTCAGACTTTGATGGGTTTACCCTACGTCACCCATTGGTTATCCAGTCACAGATGGTACTAAAACAGTCTCATTAATTAAAAAAAAAATATTTACTTCTGAATAAATTTTTTTTTTTCTTGGCCTTCACATCTGCCAGATATCAAAAACACTGCAGTAACTCTGCCTCCTTGTTCCTTCCCAAGGTGAGAATTTATCACAACAAAACCATCATCCAAGCAATCTGTAATGGCCATCAAGGTGTGCATAGACTGAGTATTTCAAAGCATAGCTAAACTTTACACCTATAGTGTAATGATAAGCCCAAAAAAGGGCAAAACATGTCTTGTCTGCAGTTAATTTAGTCTGACTTGTTGGCCTGAATTTAAGAATAAAGACTTATGAGTCATTATGCATTCAAAAGCCAGTGTTGCTGGAACACTTGTATCTCCTTCAGAGGTAATTTGAATAACTCCCATGATTCATTCACAGACACACACTCGCGCGCGTGCCACACACACACACACACACACACACACACACACACACACACACACACACTTTCTAGTGCTTATATTCTTCTGTAAGCACCTCATTTATGTGATATCCCTAGTTAACTATGACTATTAACCTTGTTCATATTGTATCACTGGTTCGTTGTGCCTATAAGCATCATTTACATGACAGCCCTGGCTATTAGCGATTGTTAACCTTGTTCATATAGCAGATCTTGTTAACTATACCAGTAACACATGTTCATATGATAGTCATGGTTATCCATGCCTATGAAATGTGTTCTTGTGATAGTCCCGGTTAACTATGCCTGCTGTCCTTGTTCTTGAGACAGCAATGACTAACCCTGCTTGCCACAGGCCTGATACCTACAGCCCTTCTTGGGTTTGATTAATTTTATATGTGTGTGTTGCAACTGTTATTCATGATGTCTCAGTTTTTTGTGTAGAATACTTCACCATTCCTTTTTATATATACAGTGATTAATGTCAGTGTTATTTTAAGCTTCTTGTATTTGTCTCTTTAGGCGGTTCCACCATTTCACAGCAGTATCATTTTCCAACATATCAGATTAGGATGTACTGATATCACTCACCTGTAGCTCCACAGATATGGCAAAATGGCAAGGAAAAGTTCCAGACCAAAGACCAAGAAAGGCAGCTACGCCTAAGTCAACACGCCCAAAGAATAAAAAAAGTCTAGCAGCAGATGCCAGTTTCCACCCCTCAATGTGTATTTTTTTTCGGGCTTTTCTGTGCTTTTGTTTTCATTTTCACACACCAGCCTATATGAGTCGACATTACAGACAATATTCTGCAAGCTAAATTTTATTTACTTCAGTTTCCAAATCACCACTAAGTGGCAAGCATGCCCCATCTATATAGTCACTGCACAGAAGCCCTGACCCGGAATCAAACCACACTCTAGATGTGTATTCCACAATGCATTGTATAAGAAAGAGAAATACCACTGCTTCTAGACACTATTGTGATATAATCAGTAAAGATAAATGCTCTGACAGGGCCCATGAAAACTGTTGTAGTCAAGCAGTCAATGACAAATATTACAGACTGATGCCTCTGAACCTAACAGGACAGGACCTCCTCCAATATCTCTGTCATACGTCTCAACCTCTTAATGCAAGAAATCTGGAAAAGGCATGAAATAATAAGATGATAAAGGCCAAAAAAGAGGGACTGATTTTAAATATTGCTCTTCGAACTTAGAAAGTTGCTAGAATAACAGGATTTGTATTACCATGCATTTCTGAAGGATATGAAGTCTGAAACTCAAATGCCTGTCACTACTTAATGACTTCAATGCTCAGTGATCTGCCAGAAAAGCATAAATTTTATAAGAAACAGCCTAAAAGCATGAGGCAAACATCCTGACATTCTGAAAAAAGGCTGGACAGTTGAGCAGTGTAATCTCTGTTAAACTAATAACACCGAAGATAAATTAATTTGCAAGATATAAAACACTGACTTCAAGTAATGCATACTTATCTGCTTTATGTGGGTTTTAAGGACTTACTGAAACAGAGCTAAAACTTAGCAAATTTACTTGGTCCCAAGCTGTAGACTCACTCATGCAATTAGCTGTACAGGCATCTGTGGAACAGGACACGGCAGGATGACCTTGATTGGCTGACTCCAGGTCTGTTCCTCATATAATTACCAAAGTAACACTGCAACATAATACAGATAACCATCTTAACCTGAAGCTTATCAGGATACATATTTAAAAATATTCTGCTAATGGAATGCAGTGAAGAAAAATAACATAGGCAAAGGCAGGAAGCTTCAGCTGAGAGTAATGTTTTGCGATTGTTTGCACAAACAGATAATGTAGGCAATGTTTTTACTTCATTTAGAAGGGAATTCCAAACCTTGTGTCCTACAACAGAAAACGCTCCAGAGGAAACCAACAGCAGCTGTTGCAGAATGCAAAGGTTGTATGCCATTGGCATGCTGGTTCTGGGAAATGATTTTAGCTTTGTAAGTTTTTGCAAATATTTAAACTGAAGGAGGTCAACAAATGGAAAAATGAGTGAGCAGATTAGAAGCTTGCCTCAACAGCCAGTTTGTAGTCATAAGGGAAGATGGTAGTGCTGTTGTTGTTGTCTTGGGGTATCTATTATGAGTCTACAGATCTTATATGGAGCTGTCCAAAGTCTGTTTATATGTGTAACTAATGTTGCTGACACAACTTACATGGTATGTCCCAGAGTGGGGGAAATTCCTTGGCCAGTGCTTTTCCAGTCTCTTCCATTAGGAAGCTGGGGTGTCTGTAACATATACCAAGGAAAGTGCCCATTTTAGTCACTCATTTATGGATAAACTGGGAGTTACTGCTATATGGAAAAGCTATAAGAAGATGGGAGCTGACTAACCAGACTGTAAGATACTAGCCCTCTTACATGGTTTCTAATTTTTTTTTTCTAGTGCTGTAATGCTTCAGTCATGTCTTAATTTCCTAGTCCTTCATGGATCTCATATAATATAATTCTGATCGTCTGCAAAATCTCCTTTAGTCCCATTTGATACAACCAGCTACACACATATACAACACTGATGACAAGTTGTAGTTATTGTTTGAATAAAAGGAAATGAGGTTTTCTGTATAATGAATTTTATTTATTTTTGTATAACTGAATTTAAGAACAGGGTAAAGAGTAGTGATCCAAAGACAGAGCCCTGAGGGACATTTTTTTCACTGAAAACCACAATATGGTTATGCACTCTACAGGTAAACAGGTATATAACATAAAGGTATCTTAATCTTTTTTTTTTTTTGGCCTCCCATTCCACTCACGACCCTTCAGCCTTGCCCTTACTAAATAGCACATTTATTCCTCTCCATTGCAGAAGGATTAAGTCAGAACTGGGGACAGCTGCTGTCATACAACAGGCGGTTGGGTAATAGCCCTCCACCTGTTTAATGACAGATGCTCCACAGTGCCTGGCTATGCTGGGCTACTAGTGGGTATCTGCTTCCACATGTTCACAATATTCAGCATGAGTGTAGACAGTCCATTGCAAGTCTTATGCTCTATAGTGTCTGCTTAGTGGCATACAGTACAAGGCCCTCCCCTAGGCTAATCTTCAGTGGTAGGACCTTGAGTGATAACTTCCACCTGAAACGAGTGAGCCAGCCTCGGCCAATCATTCTGATCCCTCCAAAAGCAGTTCCTTGAATACCCAGATCATCTGGGGCATACACAGGGCTTCATTTATCTATGGCTTAGAGCTGGCTGTAACACAAAGTTCACTAAATGTCAGATAATCGAATGCATATCAATGAACTAAAACACAACTATGAACCAAAACACTGAATATATATAAAAGTTGAAAATACAGAGTCATGCCCAGAAACTCATGACACCCTTTATATAAAGTCATAACTCCCAGTTGCTTCAGTTTACATGATCAAAATATGTAATAATCAAATCTGCAGCTTCAAAGTTGCATCAGACTACATGAAAATAAATGTAATGTGCATTATAACAGTTATCCAAATAAATTCAGTAAAACAAGTCATCATTTCACGGAAATAAATTCGGCCATTCACCATCCCAAAACAAGTAAATTATA
The DNA here is from genome assembly GCF_019279795.1 of Protopterus annectens. NCBI lineage: Eukaryota > Metazoa > Chordata > Ceratodontiformes > Protopteridae > Protopterus > Protopterus annectens. Next base: position 709,104,174 of record NC_056733.1, on the reverse strand, counting down.
CTCTAGAATTTTGTCTTCTCAAATACACAATGGGAGTAACTAAAACTTGGAAGGAATGTGTAATTTAGGGTTAAAATAAATCTATAAGTGTAAGGAACTATAATATGTACTGTAGGTGGAAGGACTGGCTTAGGCCAATAAAAGATGTGAGGAAATAGAATCTACCCAGAAAGGTATGGAGAACCTGTGATAGTTCTAGAAACAGGACTAAGGTGCAAGGACAGTGTGTGTGATTAAGCATTGCCCCCAGGTTTTAACAACCTCGGAGTTAATTAACTAGATTATAATAAGAAAGGGGTACAGTGGGTGCCTGCACAGAAAAATAAATCATTTAATGATTAGGCAGATATCATTTCTAGACTGTCTATTAGCATCCTTTGCACTACTGTCTTCGACCAAAACATTTGTCAGTGGCTATAGTGAGAGCAAATATTAAGAGATTATTACTAGGGTGAAGTATATAGGAGCATTATAAATAAATAATAAAGTCAGAACTCAAAAAAAGGTCTGCAGTACTGAAGCAGGTTAGTGAAAGTGGCAGATGAGATGAGTCGAGTGGTCCATAATGTATGTTTTCAGACTATATTTCTAGACTTTTGCTGCAGAACATTGTTTGAGAGACTGATTCTTGGAGAAATCTGTTTACAGTTATGCACAATTTGATGTTTTTAATCTCTAAATTAAGAAAGAATTGCTATTACAAAGCTATAAAGGAAATAAACTAAGTTTTTATAAAAGCACCTCTTAAAATAACACGCATTCCCAAAATTAAAATTGACTTACAGCTTGAAGACAAAAACATCTCATGGAGAGAGTGGAGCAATTTATTTATTTCTTTGTTTGCTTGTTTATTTATATACCCTGGAATAATAGACATACAAAATGAGTAGTTTATTAATTTGTTAATTTTGTTTGTTTGCTTGCTTGTTTACATCTCAGAACAGTAGGCACACCGAATCAGTTTCTGAGAGTATTGTGCGATCGGAAATGATAAGGGCATTATAAGTCAATCTGTCATGCAACTTTTCTAAGGCCACACGGGCAAAAATTCAAAGTAATTTATTTCAAAATACACTGAATTAAATTCTTAGACAGAATGTATGCTATCCATAACATGACACAACACACACTGGAACTGATGATTCTGTTCAAGCCAAATTCTGACTTCTGCAAATATTACAGGAAGACAGATGACCAAATGAGATTTAATTCAATATGACATTCATCTAAACTAAAATCAACCAAATGCTGTTCGTGAACGAACTTTCTACAAAATTGTCCTGGATCATTTCTTATACTTTAAGAGTGCAGGAATGTTGGAGTCCATAGCACAGACATTAGGCAGTTCTGGTGAGGGGAAGAAAAAGACAGGCTACTGGTAAGACTCTAGTGACCACTAATCTGACAGATACTAAATCGGAGACAAAGTAAGACAAGTGGTCATTTCTTTCACTTGAATATGTAGTTTATTTTCCATGTTAATAATTTCATTCGGTAGCTTTAATTCTTTATTGGTTGTGGAGAGGGTAGTAAATAGTTTTAACAGTTTTCAGCTTGTTTAGAATAACTACACATTTTAAGGTCAGACTAAATAAATTAATATCATTTTGTGTACTATTAATTGTTTAAACGTGCAGATAGTATATGTTAACTCACATCAAAACATGGACAAAGCATGAAGATTAGATTAATGGCAGTATACAGATCACTGAAAACAGCACAGACAATAACTGATTATAATGTAGTACATGAAGTGTCGCTATAACACTAATTATGGAAAAAGACAACTTTGCGAAGCACCTTTCTTATGTAAGATATCTACTTGGTGAAATTTTGTTAAGTAGCTTTAAACCTTTAATAAAGAGAGGTGAATCAACTGTTTAATGAAATTATTAACATCAGCAACACAGAAAGTAACCAATGCATTTTCACAGCTTCAAAAGCTGTAATACACTTCACTGACACTCACTCAAAACAGTTGTGGCAGAGTGAAGCATATAACAACTTTTGAAGCTGTTTTTTTTTTTCGTCAAAGGCTAAAGCTCTATGCACTACAAAGAATTATGAGCAGGTCTCTCTGATCATAAATTCTTCTTATGTGATTTCAACATGGATTCCAAGGTTCATCCTCTCAAGCTTTGCTTTGCTCCACTCTCTAGGTGATTTAAATTACATCCATGATTCAAACACATAACAAGTCGCCTATTATCATAATCCTTACCCATAATCCTCTGCGCCACAAAACATTCCACTGGAAAATCTGACACGTATAGAGTACTGTATGCACCAGACTAAACTATTGGTGGCATAAATGTAACAAGCAGAAAAAATGGCCAAGAAAAGTGGGGAAAATAATTATTTTTTCAAGTAATGACATGCAATCATTGATGCGTACCTGGAAAATTTTCAAACAGATCAAAAGGGTCTTGGTTTAACATCTAACAGGGCAGCATGTCAGGCACAACATTAGCACAACTATAGTATTATCATCAGATCCAATTTCTTTTCATGAAGTCAAAACTCATAGGGTTTTATCTCAGCTTTAGAGACTAGCCTATATCCTGTAAAATACAACCTTAAATTTCAAACTTAGAGCTGTTGTCATAAGTTAGTGAAGCAATTTTTTTTTCCAGATTTCCCAAGAATTAAATATGGAAATCACTTTATTCTATATACTCATCACCAACAAATCCAATAAATTATTTGTGCTTTGTTTATATAACATGATTTCAGGATCAAACGATATGTTAATATGTGTGTGAGTCTCTGTCTGTGTGTGTGTGCCCAGGCACTGAAAGGGTGCTCAGATATCTTTTCAGGGAAAACACTTTAAATCATTTTGTTCAACCTCCTCTTCCTTTACTTTTAATGAAGAGAGCTGGGTGAACTAAGCCGAAATGCCTGGTTTGAATTTGATGAAACGTGTGCTCCTTATTAGAGGGCCAAATTAGTTACAGACAAAACAAAATGAATGAAGTTGGGGTAGATGGGGGGGGGGGTGCATGCTTATTATTTCTTATTGATATGCAATGTTAAAAATGTCTCTTCCTATGAAGAAAGCTAAGAGAATGACAATTAATCCAAAACAGATGTTTAAAAATCGGAAGGTGCCTTTTTCTGTCTCTCTCTCTCTCTTGCTCTCTCTTTCTCTCTCTCTCTCTCTCTCTCTCTCTCTATCGCTGTTACTTTATTATCTGTTTATTTAATTCTTATATATGTGTGTATGTGTGCGTGTGTGTGTGTGTGTGTGTGTTTTATATATATATATATATATATATATATATATATATATATATATACTGTATATCTGCTACTTAGCTTTTATATTTATGAATCTCACTTCACTGAAAGCTAACAATATAAAACCAAAAAGTAGGTGGGGGTCTATGCTCCCCATACCCCTCAATGTGGGGGGCTGTGCCCCCACACACACCGACTATATATACTAACTTTGGGATCACATTACAGTGTGGAAAAGGGCATATACATTTTATTTGCCCAACAGTACTTACATTCAGTGAAATATGATTCAGTGAAATGAGTTTTCAGTGATTTGAGCTTTCACCAATTTGGTGTAAGTGTTTTGAAATTCAGTGAAATGAGTTTTCAGTGAATCAAAGTAGACCTATATGTATATATATATATATATATATATATATATGTATATATATATATATATATATATATATATATATATATATATATATATATATATATATATATATATATATATATATATATATATATATATATATATATAAATGGTTCTACCTGACATAGTCGAAACCACACAACACCGACAACCACATCACCGACACCACATATTCGACAGTCCATAAACACGAAACCACACATAACCCACAACGAAATAGCCGTCGGTACCCAAACACGAAACCCCATAGACTGCACACACCACAATTTAAAAACAAAACACATCCCCATTCCACAAACCACACACACAACACAAGCACCAAAATCCTTACAAGCCCACACTAAACCTTACCTAACCCTAACTCTCTTAACCGACCCCTATCCCCACAGACCGTCAATCTCCACACTTACCTGGGTCTTCTGCATTGTCGATGTTCTGCCACGTCAGGTAGAACCATATAAATATATACACACACACACACACACACACACACACACACACACACATATATATATATATATATATATATATATATATATATATATATATATATATATATGTCTTTTGGATATTATTATTTCATCATTGTATTTCTCCTTCCTTTACAAATCTTACACAATTACTTATTTCTATTAGTCATACAATTGTGCTTTGCTTGTTGTAATATTATAACTGTATATACCTCTATACTGCCTAATTCCATTCCTTCACCCATCTGCCCAGTGGCTCTAGTCTGTTTACCCAATCAAGCCATTCATCCAATGAGAGCTGGGCATCCCTAGGCTATGTGAGAATCCTAAGGTCCGTTTGTGTCTGCCAAGTGAGCTTTAACAGCCCATCCATTCCCTATATGGTAAGAGTTGCATGGCAGGGAATGGCTCAACTTTCAGGACACATGGAATAGCTGTCCATGCCGTTTGGACCTCCTGAGTCCAGTGGTGGCTTCTTTGAGCTTCTTTTCCTTCCTCTGCATGCAGACTTCCACAGCCAGCAAAAGTGTGCGCTTGGCAGGTCTGTACTCTGTGAGTGCGAAACCTGGTACTCCCTGTGGATGTCACCTAAGTAGTGAGCCAAAGCCATCTTCCTCTCCCAACGACAGGCAAGTTAGCAATAACCACTTACTCCAAACCTCCAACACCAAAGCCACTAACCAAAATCATCATCCGGGTTATAGTTAGGACTTTATCCTCCTGCTCCTCAGAGCCATGGTATCTGTTTCTGTTTTTATTCCTTTCAGAGTGCAGGCTGTAGATGCTGCATATTCTGTTAACATAATCACATAATGCACTATGTAGTCAAGCACATTTAATGTAGCAGTTAGTTTTCATATAAAAGATTCATGGATGTTAAAGATTGCTTCAAGATTTTTTTTTTGTGGTCATTTAACAATGTAAATTGTTACTCAAAAGAATACATATGAAAATGTTCACAAGGCTGTGCTATGTACAATTAGTACTTCCCTTTCTGTCAGTGAATGCCTCTTCTACATCTGACAATAAGCAGCTTACAAAAGCTACTACTTTTCTTAGTCTCCTTGCATTTCATTTGGCATAGAATTGCTTCCATACCTACTGAAATAACTTCAATATCTAATACAGTTTCATACTTTGTGTTATAGTATTGTCATCAACATCTCTGAACTTAGACCTTATTATAACTACTCAGATGCTTTCTGTTGTCTATTTATTCAAATGAAATGTCTTTTTTCTCATTCATTACCCTAAACCTGCTGTTACTGAACTAAACCTTGAGCTGTGGTTTGTAATGCTTGGTAAACATCTTACTTCCTTTTACATTATTTGGTGGTGAAATGTCATGATTAATCTTCACCTACTTTGGATGGCGTGGCATTTATTTTCTTGAACACATAAAACCACCAAATTCAAGTACGTACCTGTTAAAGTCAGAGTCATTTTGGTTTAGTATTAACACATTTTGTTTACAACTAAGTCCTTTGCTAGGGTTCCTATTAGATGACCAAAGATGCATTATATCGAATGCATCTTGGTCGAATTAAATGAAACAAAAATGCAAAATAGCGAAGTGGCTTTTAAGCAAATTCTTTCCCAGGGAAAGAATTCACTTGGCCACTTCCGTTACTTTGCCCTTTGCCATTTTCGGCACTGTAGTGCAATGTCGGAGTTGGTATATTTAAGTAGGTGGGTGTGAGGGGCGAAGACCCCCACTTTATATATTATTTCAATTTTTTTTTCTTTCTTTTTTTTTTTTTTTTTTTTGGAACAGCGATTTTTCGCTCTTTCGAAATTGTAAGCTTTCGCTTGCATGGGTTCGATTATTCATCGTTTGCTTTTTTAAGCATTCGATGATATAATATAGACCCTTTTGTTAGTGTCATCAGGTTCCTTCTGTTTTTTGCCAAATATTATTGTCTTCTTTATAGTTTTTACATTCTTTATCCATTGAAAAACTGTTGTATTATGTGCTAAAATGCTTCTAATACTGTGCTTCCTACTAAAATCAGTCCATTACACCTCATCAGCACCGAGTGAGTGAAAAATGTTATAATCTTTCTGTTCTTTAAATGTAGTTTTAATGGATCATACCACTGCCTTAAATCAGTCATAACGAAAACTTTATTCTACTGAATTCAGTTATACCAATAATGAAAATCTGATTAATTATTTTAACCTGCTCCTATTTGTCATTCTCATGTCAGTGCATATTCTTACCTAATTTTGTTTATATGACCTTATGACGGGATAACAACAGGTGAACCCCTTGCTGCTGGTTTCATTACCTTTTCAATAATGCTTTTGCTCTTATAGCTTTTCTAATTCCTCTGTTTTCTTGATTAAATGAAACGGTATTCTCTCTAGCTGAGATGCTCACTCTACAACTGCATCTATAATCAGATTTACTCAGCAGTTCTGTATTTCTATAAATAAACATAATAAGTGTATTTCTCCTTTGTTGTCAAGGTTAGTTCCATTCAGCTTCAGGACAGACTCAAGGTGGTATTTATTCTATGAGAGGAAATTTGGCCAGGGCTTCAGGGAATGTCCCCTACTGTTTTTGGAACATACGGGGACACAATACACTTCCTGTCTTCCGGCGCTGAAGTGGCTCAATAAAGCAGGAAGTTTGAAAAAATGGAGGATAAAGAGAGTGTTTTTGGAGTGAAAAAAAGCTGTTAATCAAACAGTTGAGATGGTAGATGTGATGGAAGAGAGTTGGAGGTTAAGCGGAGTATGGAGGATCAAGAGGAGAGTAAAGAGAGTGCCAAAATAGTGCGTAAAAAGCAAAATGAGGGAGTTGAATTGGATATGACAGGTTTGTGCTTTTTCAACAGAATTTGTATCTAATCTGCAACAGGTAATGTGTTGTTTTAGCCCTCCAGTCTGGAGTGTTGTGGGATGCCTCCTTAAAAGAATTAATCGAACAGACCGAGCCAAAGAGCATGAAGGCAGCATCATAGGGAGAAATAATGGGTTGAATCCAGGAAGAAGAAGAAGTGCAGGAATTAAGGAAGGAGGAGAAGAAATCCTATGTGCAGATGGTGAGAGAAGGAGAAAGACGAGAAGAGAGAAAGGCAGAAGTAAGAAGAAAGTATCAGGTAAGAATAAGTAGAAAGAAGAAGAAGTAACTGGAGAGGTACAAAGTATGGGACATCATCATTTCAGCACTGGATGTAAAACCCAGAGAGGTTAGAGCATTTATCTGCATTAACAAAGATACTTTTCATGACATTTTCTTCAAGGAGGCACAGTTTTTGGAGAAATTCTTAGAACAGTAGGAAAAAAGAAGGGAATGAAAATCCTTGGAACATGTATGTGGTACAGGTTTTTAATACAGAAGCCAAAAAGAGAATATTTATACAATTTCAAAGTGAAATCAAATGAGATGACTTGAAAGGCTGTTTGAGAACTGTGAGTAGAGAGGTTTTGGACACTACAAAAATCTATGACAACAGAGGTCCATGGACTGGGGATTGGGAATGTGGTGTTGTATTGAAAATGCAAAATGTCAAAATAATGCATTTGCCGAGTATAATTAATGTGGAAGAAAATAGGGGATTTGTTGGATACTGGGGACAACTGAAGATGTGTTTTTTGTGTGGTAATTAAAGGAAATGTTTAATTTGTGGTAAAATAGGTCATGAAGTGAAAAAATGTGAGCAAAAATGTGTAAAGTGTGAAAAAGTAGGCCATTCATAGATGGACTGTAGTGATATGGGAAAAGATACACGGGTAACAATAGCAGAACAAAATAGGGAGGATGTGTTAGTAGATGATACAGAAGAATCACAACAAGAAAAAATGATTGAGACGGATATAGGAATGGCAGTAAATGAAAATATGAAGGAACTAAAAAGTAAAGAAGGAGAAATAGAGGAAGAATTAAGTAATTTAAGTGATGAAGGGGATGATAAATGGATAAAAGTCAAAATTAAAAGAAGTTCTATTGGAAAAAGAATGAAACACAGAAAATGCAAATTCAAAAATATAGGTATAGGAGGAAATAAGAAAAGGAAAGGACAAAAGTCACAAAAAATATTAAAGTGAAAATCATAGCAATTAATGTAAGTAGTTTAACAAATATTCAACAAAGGCTAGGAATTCTGAAATGGTGTAAAAGGATAGATATGGAAATAATAATATTAGTAGATATAAGAATAATAACAAAAGAATACAAGTTAATGGGCTATGGGAAAGCAAAGTTATATGGAACCATGGAGATGAAAAATGTTCAGGTATAGCAGTTCTATGTAACAAATGTATAGAGATTCTAGATTGTATATTAGTAGTATTAGGAAGAATATTAATATAAGATATAAGATGGAAGAATCAGATATATAGGAGAACTGTACTCTATGCATATACTATACAAAAACAAAGAGAGGTCGTGTTTAAGAAAATACTTGATTTTGTGAGTGTAACTATGCAAGTAATAGTGGTGGGTGAATTTAATTGTGATCCAAGACGTAGATGAAAAGACGGGGCAGATGTAAAAGTTATTTTTGATATGGTTAAAAGCTGTAAAATGTTTTTGTGGAAGCACAAACATTGGACATACAGGAGTAATATAAGAACTGAAATTGATTACTTTATAATACCAGAGAGCTTATATATATATATATATATATATATATATATATATATATATATGTATGTGTGTGTGTGTGTGTGTATGTATATATATATAAATCAGTAATCAAGTCAGAGAGTTAAAATTACAGGTTTCACAGATCATGCCGCAATCTGGATAGAAATTCAAGAAAGAATAGGTTGTATAAGAAGAGGCAGAGGTATGAAAAGAGTTACTGACTCAGACCTAAATGAGCAAGTGAAGGAAATAACGCATCACTTATTGCTAGCTCACATAAGCATGAGAGGATTTTATAACGACAGGACAGACTGGTGTATCGGTTTAAAAGAAAAATATAAACGAGATATTAGAATGGCAAAGAAGAGAAAAAAATACAAGACGGTGAGAAATATAAAGAAATCAGTAATCAAGTCTGTAGATATATAGTAGACAGTAGGTAAGAGTTTCTAGAAAAAAATGTTATATGAAATGAACCAAGAAAAAAAACTAAAAAAATGTTATTTGAACAAAGTTCTTTTTACGAGGAAGAAGTAACAACATATCTAAGTAAACTGGTTAAAGAAAAAAAAAATAAGAATAATAAGAGAGTTAAGGAATGTGGAAGGATATATAGTGGACACACAAAACAAAATTACGCAGACAGTTAAAAGGCATATTCTTCAAACCTTTTCAATAAGCAACATTATAAGGAAAAAGGATGGAACCTAAAAGAACTAACTGATAAGGATAATAAGAGAATGGAAGAACAGATTACAATGACAGCATTCAAAGATGTATTGAAAGCAGTAACTGTGGAAGCGGCCACAGGTTTAGATGGACTTGAATATTTAATGTATAAGGACATGCAACACTGGCAAAAAGAATATTTTTTAAAGGTATTGAATGAATGATTTGAAGAAGGTGTAAATGATGAAAGAATACATATAGGAGCAATGAAATTTATATGGAAAAAGAGAGAAAACATAGACATAAAAATTGGAGACCCTTAGCATTAAATAATGTGGATTATAAGATCTCTATGAACCTAATAGAAAAAAGAATAATAAGTAAGGTTAAGGCAATCAAGAACGATTAACGTTAATAAGAGAATTGGTGGACAATGTAATAAATAAGGAAAGTGAATTGAAAATAGTAGAGCATTTGATAAGATCCACCATGAAGCACTATGGGATGTCCTGACAGAATATAACATAAGTGATAAAACAATCAATGTGTTAAAGTCTGTTTATAGGAAGAATAAAGTGAGATTGGTGATAAATGGTTGGTTAAGTGAGACTACAGAACTAAAGAGAGCTATTAAGCAAGGATGTCCAGTATACTATTTGCATTAATTATGAATGCAGTCATTTCTAATACAAATAAGACATTAGAGGAAGCTGAATATTGCTCTCCAGATGGAATTCAGATTCCAGTGATGTCCTCTTATGCAAATGATTTAGTACTGGTTGTGAAAAATAAAAAATGGATGGATATTAGTGCTAGTTGTGAAAAATAAAAAAATGGATGGCTATGGCTATTCAGACACTTTAAGAACTAAAGATATTAGGGCTAAGTATTAGTGAAGAAAAAAGTAAAGGATTGGGGTTCTCTGGAAGAATTAATGGTATTCAATTTAATAATGAACAAATAAATTTTGGGAATAAAGTTTGGTAGTGAACAACAGAGAGTCACACAATGTAAGAACATGATACTTAAAATAAGAACTATGTGTATATTATGGAGAACTTTCAAAGTCTTGTACATGAAAAAAGCATATTTAATTAATTTGGTGGTATAAGGTAAAATAACACATCTGGCAAGTGTGTTTATGATACCAACAGAATGTGAAAAAGAATTATTGAATGTGTTAATCACATTCACATGGGGATCTAGGTTCAATCCTATTAAAAGAGGAATGTTTTATGTTAATATGAAGGTAGGAAGTCTGGATCTAGTAAACACAATTGTATATACAGCTTCAGTAAACTTATATAAAGTATTAATAGGTATACAAGAAAAAGGAAATTTGTTAATAAAGATTATAGAGAAAAATATAAATCGATATGGGAAAATCTTAAAGTTTAAAAAGAAGCAAAGGGATCACTTACATGGAAATGAAATTATATCAAGAAAAAATATTACTATGGAAGGTTGATTTAGGAAACATCGACAAGAATGGAAAAACATGGTATGAAAATATAATGGAAAAATGTTATTATGTATATTATTGGAAACAGAAGATAAAAAATGAAGGCAGTAAAAACAGAATGAAAAGATGTGAAAATATGTAAAATGTACAGATTTGTACAGAGGTTATCTATAAATAAGTTACCGGTAAATGCAAATATGTCATAAAAATCAGTAAAAGATAGAATATGTATACATTATAGGGAACTAGAGAGTACTGAACATGTTTTTTGAAATGTGATACAGTGAATCAATTATGAAAAGAAATATGTGACAAAGACTTTCAAAGGAGTTAAAATGTTAATTCCATAAAAAAGGATATAATAGAATATGGATATTATGAAAATAAAAAACAAAACAATATAGATAAATCAGATAATAAATTGTTTTGTATAATATGGATTATATGGCATGAAAGAATGAGTGAGATAAAATATAATGGAAAATGGGTATTGCCAGAAATTTTGAAAAAAAATACGATTTTTGATTGTAGAAAAAAGAGTTGGGGAGTCGAAAGTTTAGGCAAAATGATTTGTTGCTGAAAATGTATGAATCACTTGTAAATATTTGTAAATAATTGTGAAATAATTTGTGAATTTTGTACATAGAATGTATATATTGTATTTTGTGATTTTACTAAAGGACCTACTCTTTTTGATAGGTGCTGCAGGATTTTTTATCACCACCTGAGCTACCACCAATTTAGGTGGGATGTTGGTTTGATATATTATCCAAAGGCCAACTCACACAGAGTGTAGCATCCCTCTTATGTTATACTGCCATGTCAAGAATCCATCCGCCTGGTTTGGAAAGAGAACTCTCAGCCTTCTGCACTAAAGCTTAGTTTGCTAGCTGTTGCACCACTGACACTGTCTAGTTGTCAAGACTGTTGATATTGTCTGTGAAATTAATTACAGAATCCATTATCTGTATCACTCCCAGAGACCTAACATATAAAAAGTTGTGCAGCTCTCTTCAGATTATTGGTGCCTCTGTTTCAAAACAATGTTACACTGGTAATGGCATTTTTGAGTTACAAGCATGCAACTTTATACCGCTTTTTGTAACTTGGATGTGGTTCTGAATCTTTCACTTCAGTGTTCAGAAGTCTTAGGGTCAAATCTAATCATGTTATTTTAACTTCCTTGAATAAGTGAGATGCACACACTCAACTTTATCACTATTACTATCTTCTGTTTCACTTTGTGTTTATTAAACATTTTGCAGATATGGTTTCGCACTGTATTTTTAAATATTTATGTCTGGGATAAGTCTTATTTCTTTTTCATATTATATCTGTTATTCTAGAGATTTTATATGCTCTGACAGAGTAGTTTAGTATCATGGATACTTTATACACCTTTCCCTTAGCAGTCCTTTCTGTAGCTTTAACCATCCAAAGTATCTACAAACCAATTTGCTTCTTTGTCTGAAATTCACAATATTCATATTTCTAGATTGTACCACTTTATTTTGGTCACCCTTCTATGCTCCTGCAATATTTTATCTTACATCTTTCTGCATTTGTAGATTTCATATTGTAGCATTCTGTTTACTTTTCCATACCTTTGTCATCTTAAGTGATAGCACATCAAAATCGGTATGCTTGCTATCTCTAGATATATATATATATATAATTTTTGTTATTCTATTATTGGAAATTGGCTACTAGACTTTTCTTCTCTATGGCTTATCTGATACTCTTTACACTCCTTTCAGTCTTTTGCTTTCTTTCTTTTCTTTTTAGTGAAAGTGCAGTAATAATGTAGCAGTTCTTGGTGGTTGTGCAGCACTTCTGATTATAAGCTTTTGGAAAAAGCAGTCTAATGACTATAAAATAATATTATTTCTCATTCATGCCCTAATTATTCATAATATCCAATTAATGGTCACAGAGGAATCTGAAGCAATCCTGGCATTCAGTAAGTGCGAGGCAGAGAAATTAATCCTGGATAAAACACCAGTCCATCACAGGAAACACATCCACACTTACATATAGCACACATATCTACAGACAAGTTTACAGACTGACAGTTCATATGGAACACATTTTAGGATAAAGAAAGGAAACCCAGAGAGCCCACCCCTTATAAAGTTTTACCTTCAAAAGTCAAGCTTTTTTCTGGCTACTAAGTTATATTGTTAAAGCTTTACTTTGAAAAAAATATTGTTAATTTACATTGTCTGCAACAGAGTTCTATGACTGCTCAGAATTTCAACAAAGTCTGAAAAAATAAAACTTTTTACAAACTAGTTCCTAAATTCTATTTTTATAGCAATCTTCAATAAACCACCAGTGTTAACCTCCATTTTAAGTAACTAGGTAAAAAAATTCAAGAGTCACTCCCTATGCATTTCATTTATATTTTATCTATGTGTGCATGTATTTATTTATTTATGAATGTATGTATGTGCTTGTTTATTTATTGCTTTTGTTGATTAGGGAAGTCCAGCTGGGCTGTGGTAGCTCGTTTTCAGCAGAGACAAAAGGAGAAAAAGCTGCAGTTACAAAAACAGGCAGTTTTATACAACTGAGAAAAATGTAAAGCTTAAAGTTACAGTACGGACATACAATAACTGAAAGACAGCTATACTAGGAAAAATCGAGAATCAGGTAAACATAAAGTCATCACATATTAGTACATGAGAATTTGGCATACATGGAGAGGTTTAAATGTTAATTAAATTGTTACATTCATGGCTAGGAGAAATATGACAGAGGATGTATAGGAGATGAGTAGAAAGAAGAGAAGAGGTGAGGAATATTTGAACAGTGTGTATGTTTGTTAGCTGATATAGAGATTAAGGAAGTTGTAATGAAGTTGAAGTCGATTGAGAAGATAGTGAGTATGTGATGGAAGTTTGCTGGAGGGAAAAACTTGTTATGACATGAGAAGAGACAGTAGAAGTCTCAGGAAGTGCAAATGGGTAGAAGAGAGTAGGAGATTTAAATTGAGATTTTGTTTTGCTGAGGTATACAGGGGTAATGTAGTTATTGTAGGTGTGCAATGGCCAAGGCAGTCTTAGCCTGGGGGAGGTGCAAGAACAGAGCCAAGTGTTTTTAAATTGTTATTTTAACAAGTTTTTGAACCTGGATAGGTTGTTTTTTGTTTCATGTTGACAAGGTTAGAATTCCAGATTTTGGATACATAATTTGAGTACAGGGGCAGACCAGCAGAGCTGTGAGTATTACTAATGGTTAATAGAGACTTGTCAATGGAGTGCAGTGGTCATGCAGGGGTGCAAGGATCCACTAAAGTGTGCAGTGTGGGACAGTTTTGTGGTGTGAGATTATACTATGAAATGCTAAATGGGTGACAGACAGTTTATGTGCAAGTTCTAGCCAACCTGTTTCAAGGCTAAACAGTGGAGGGATTTTGCAGACTGCTTAGTGGTGAATTTCAGTAATTCCACCAAAATCAAAGATGTGCACTTCCTGGATTGTTGCACCAGTGAAGTATACTTGCCTCCAAGAACAAATAATCACATCATTGTAGTGTTATTCCTTGGGGTAAATTGACTTCTAGAAGGCTTCTAGAAGGCTATAAAGAGAAATCATCTCAAAACATCCATGTTTGGGAGTTCAGCCCCAAACTAAAGCTCTGCCAAACATTTGGTGCACCTCCGCACCACAGAAGCACTTTTCTTAGAATTTAACTAAAATCAAATGGCATATTCTCTTCTGAAGACTTTAATTGCTATATTAAGTCTTTCCTAGTAAGAATTCAGCAAACAAGCTGCATTACTGAAGCCACTGTAACTTAAGATTTTTCTTAAAATATAATTGCTAAAATTGGATGTACCATGACTTTTACTGGAAGCCTAACCTTAGAAATAACATCCTGCTTTTCCTGCATGGGGTCACTTTCTTTACCTGATCCACCTCCCACTGGATGTCCCAACCAGATTCTCATACAAAATGGCTAGCTTTGTGCCATACATTGTCTAGAAAAAATTGGTAACATACTCCTGGTATGAGCTTCACCTTCCCTTTCCAACATCGTTTAAAGCAACGGTTATAAATAGTCTATTTGTTTGTGCTAGCTGATGACTGGTCGACTTTTAGTCTGATAGGTTTCAGATTAACTGGTGTAGATGAGCTACAGCAGTATCATTTCATTACTTAATATGAATTCGAAGCACACAGCTGGTCTTATCAGTAAACTTTGCTAATGAGCTGCAGTGCTGTCTTTTTGTTTAGGCAGGTTGCAGTCGTACAAACTTTGGAATAATACTAGGCATGCAATCATAAGGACCATAAGAGGCCTAGTTAATTCATAGGGGCCATAAGAGGCCTAGTCAAGTAATAGGGACCATAAGAGGCCTAGCCATAAATCTTTGTGTAGAGACACTTTAAAGTTCAATCAATAAATCAAAGTTTTACTTATAAGGCATCTTTCATTCTTAAGTCATGATTAAAAATAAGTCAACTATATGAAAACAATAAGACATAAGATAAACTGAAACAATAATATGCTAAAGGCCACAATGGTAGTGCTGCCCCTAATGCATCAGAGTGGAAGCTTTCACAGTAGTACCACATCAACAATGGCAAAAGCTCCTCATGTGATAGACAATAGCTTGGGCCTGGGAACCTCCAGGATGTCTATTTCTACCAGGGTGGCAGAGTCAGATGAGGCCTTTGATGTAACTGGATCATGCAGGGCATTGTACATTACATCAAGTGCTATGTTAGTGCTCTTGAATCGGTAGATTTAGTGTAGTCTGTGTAAACAACTGTATGCAAATGAGTATATATGTTCTAGTCAGCAATTCACAAATGAGTGAATTATGGACCACACTACAGAGTAGAAGACGGAAGCCACACAGTGGTAGACAACACAAACACAGCAGCACACTGCTCGACAACTGTGAGGTGGTGCTGAGTAACAGCAACACCATTCACTAGAATGGCACTCCCTGTAGGAATGGAAAAACATTAAGTGATGCAAAGGTGCATCCTGGGTTATGCTACAGTGCAGACTAGCATACTGCCCCAACCAAACCACACTGTCCCCACCCCCATCACTGTAAAAAAGACATGCTCCTTCCAATGGGAGCAGCTGGAAATACCATAGATATATGCATGCATTTACAGAGTAGAAGACCAGAGTTACAGCTGATACGTTTTGTGCTTTTTGTGCCGTGTTTAGTGTAGCAGTGTGCGTACTACTTTGCTGATCTTATTGTTGGTAAGATCATGTCTGTTAAATGAGGTACCAAACATGACAATGCAGTTGTCATTGCACATAGATTGTATATGAAGTTCTTTGGCTGTTGCTTACTTACCATTGACCTGACTTCTTCATTGGTATACTACTTCCTACAAGTTCGTCTCTTTTAATCAATTGTTGAAAACAGTGAATGTTCATTGGTCAGATGTTCAGAATGTCGAACTGGCTTTCATGCGGATTGCCAGTATTTATGAGGATCAGGTGTTTGCACTCTCCCTAATGTAGTGTGATCTTGGAGTCGTTATATGTAAGTAGCAGGGACACTTGCCCCTCTGCATGAAACTTTTTTTTTTTCTTTTGGTTCTTTTTCCAGTATTTTAAGGTTTGATATTTAATGTTTCAAACCTCTGTAGTTTCAACATCCAGAGCTGTGTCTCTAAAAATGATTTATATTGTGGATATCTGTCAGCAAATCTTTTGTATCTGGAGGTTTTCTCCCTGGCTATCCACTGTAAATGGGCTCTATCTGGTTACCCTTCCCTGACAACAAAAGTAATACTTTTACCCATATAAACTGTGTAGAGTAGAATGATGAAACCCTAACAATGTAAGCTCTGTTAGCAGCATTAGTACTAGAGGAAACAAAAGGGAAGGGAGGGGAGTGAGTGGCCATTGCCAGTGTACCCATCCTATGGAAGAGTAATGGCAGCATCGTCCCACAAGTCCTCCACCCAGGAGAAGTTCAGAAACTCCATTTTCTACAATTTGGGACTCTGACAAGATGACCCTACTGAATACTGTCCATGCATTCTAGCTGGAAAACGTTTGTGTGCAAATGTGCATTCACATTAAGGTAAGCACAGCAACATTGTACAATGCTTTCCAATCAAGAAGAGGAAGTGTTGGGAGCATAAGATGGCTGTGATCCTTGGCTCTTACATGCCTGTCCCCATATCTTTAGAGCACTCATAAGATATAGGGCTAAAAAGATGATAAAAATGTGTTTTTCCAAGCACCCTGTCAGTGTCAGCACTAATAACATGTCTCTGCAAACTGTAGATTTTCTCGTCTCCATAGTTAGCAGCTTTGTAGATAGCTCTATACTCTTAACTAAAATTAGAAATGTAGCTGCTGGATATTCACCCCACCACCACCACCAGATATCAGATCTGCTAACTGAGGTCAGATCACTGGAAGCTCATTCATGCACCTTCCTCCTGTGGGATGGCTTTTTAATTCAGTATTTAGATTTATTTTTGGCAATGTGCTCAGTAATCATGTCTGCTGAGGGTATTAATAATTATTCAGTACAGTACATCTATCTCTGCAATTTCTGAACATCTGATTTTATTTTCCAAGACTCTGCTTTTCTGCTGTTATTCAGTGCTGGGATTTGACACTTACAGCACTCAAGTTATGGTCACTTCAGATCTTTCTTTTCAGCTTCTCAGTTCTGAACATTGCATCTTCTGCTTTCTTGTTATTTGTAACTTCCGGTTTTCCGGTTTTGATCTGTGTTGTTTCCCTCTTTTTCACATTAAGGATTATGGTTGTAAATCATCTCCAAAGATGACACGAGCCTCTTCTCTGTAAAACCCACTTTGGATCAATGCAATTTCTATTACATCACCCACTATTAAAGTCAAGCATTCATAATCATCACTGTGATCAAACAGATAATCTGGCTGCACATGAAGACCATTTGGCCCACCCAGTCTGTCCTTTTACTTATCTTCTGAAAAGGCTGCACATCTGACTTAATGAGCAGCTTATCCCCCCCTTAATAAAATTTCCTTTTATCTCTCCCATGCATTTTCGAATACTATCACTGCTTTGATATTATTATTATTTCTTCAAGAAGGTAGTTCCAACTACCTACCACTCTTTGTAGGAAATATTTGTTCTTCTCTGTTATTGCTGAAGTGTGAGCTAACAATGTGAAAGATAAATAGATTTAAATAAAAACTGTGACTTCCATAACTCAATGTTATGCCCTTTAAAGCATTTTGTAGCAAAGCTTCCCTTGGCACCACCGGGCATGGGAGTGGTGTGTCCCCCCCATCACTGCTATTTATATACAGAAGCACAGAGATTTCTTTAACATGAAGTAGGGGAGTATTTTATGGCACCCCAACTTCAGAGTCAATATATACCCCACCATTTACACTTGCAGTTCTGTTCTTGCAAGTATAAGAATTTCATCAGACACCCACCATCTGTGCAGTGTCTGAGAAACAAGGTAGGCATTACATTAAGTGACACTCTTTGTGAAATTGGCATGGTGTTTTTGTAACAAATGGGTTGGACAGAATGCTGAATGGCCAGACTCAACAGCTGAGGGTGGACAGACAACTGACAAAATCTCTGTGGAGGTGTTTAGCAGGAGGAGCCACATGAGTCAGTGTCAAGGACTGAGGATAACAGAACGAATAATGAGCACTGATGTTAGTATCTGTTGCCCCTTTGCCCTTGACAGCGTCACATCTTGAAGTTCTCAGGTTAGCCTCCCATGATCTATACCCTGTGACTCATTTACCTATCACCTTATCTCCTTTTATGAAAGGTGGGTGAGAACTGAGTGGCATTACGAGTGATAGCAACATGGTTGCTAAACAGTGTCCTGACTAGGTGGGCAGCTCATGACGTGCTTCCATGTTAATGCACTCTGTAATTGCTTGATTACCTCCTGCCCATTATCAAGGAGCTGTGAAGCTGAAGTTACTCCACATTCATTTTCTCCCCAGAGAGATGAGATTAAGCAGCGGAACTGTTGCATGGTTCTCTCTATCTTAAATGACCCTTTAGGACCTGGGGTGGTAGCCAAACCAGGTCATTAACATTGCATATGGGAGTTCTCAAGTGCCATTTGGCTAGTCCAGAATCACTGACAGTTATATCAATGGATTAGTCACATAAATTATATTTTTAGCAGCAGCAAATGAGAAAATGGAAGGGCACACATTTAAGTAACAGCACAATAGAGTCTGATGCACAAGAAGGTGAAGAAAAAAATAGAAGAGGTTAGACAAACTTATAGAACTGATCTAAGGTAAGCTAAGGCAGTGTAGCACAAACTGAGAGTGAGTATAAAGCATCTGGAAACCAAAACATAGAAAATGAGTACACATCAGGAGGGTAGCAACAAGAGATAAAAGGGATCTAGGGAGCATAATATGATGGTAAATAAGCAATGCAAGAGCACTTAAGAAGGTTGCTGGGATGCTGAAATACACAAGAAAATGCATCATTAGTAGAAACAGATTCCTTATCTCTATATATTGAGAGGTGGTATGACATCATCTGGAGTACTGCATGTTGTTCTGGAGAGGTGTGACATCATCTGGAGCACTGTGCATTGTTCTGGGAACTTCATCACTGTGATATAGATAAGACAGAGGTAACTGTTCTGTCCAAAGGAAACACAAACCAAGAAAAACAAATATAAGGTATCCAGGCAACCACTCAGCAGGTACTCATAATGACAGTTTATTGGGTTCTCAATAAAACCACACTCAAAACACGATAGTCCACAGATTAAACGCTTTCATCGGAATAACCAACTTCATCAGAATTCTGATGAAGTTGATTATTCCACGAAAGTGTTTAATCTGTGGACTATCGTGTTTTGAGTGTGGTTTTATTGAGAACCCAATAAACTGTCATTACGAGTACCTGCTGAGTGGTTGCCTGGATACCTTATATTTATAAGACAAAGGTAAATAAGAAGAGGACAAAAGATGGTGCACAGTGTGCACTATAAAACACAAAGGGAGGACCAACAAGCACACTATGTATGTGCAGTGTTCTCACCAGCAGCAGCACCATGTTTGATTTCCTTGATTTTTATTATAGGTCTTAATACCTGTGTTTCCTTTCTTTCCCCCTCCCCTCATCACTCCCATGACTTCTCAGTTCCTCACTGACCCATTGTATACACTAACAAATGCCTGTTAGTAGATGTGCAGTCTCTCACTCGTGAGTACAACATATGCAGTTTTATACCATTGGTGAAATGCCAATAATCTAAATGTACTTATTCTATACAGACGTCAGGTATGTCAAATGATGCTCAGACTATCTGTATGCTACTTGTTTTTTAAATGTGGTCAAGGTGGTGGTGTTTTATGCACTCCCCATCACTGGTAGGAGTTTACTTATCCTAACCACAACTACTTCATTTATTTCTTAAATACATCTCATGATCTCAGGATGGCTAGACTATTTGTATGTTTAAAGGTGTTCAGTACTTGAATATGTTACACTCATCCTTCAGGTACTGTGATTTGTTGCAATGTATTACATTTAGCAATAATGATGCTCTGGTCTATAGGAGATTACTAGGCTAATGTATTACATTTAGCAATAATGATGCTCTGGTTCATAGGAGATTACTAGGCCAATAGCTTAAGGGCCCTTATAAGCCTAGCCAATATAACCTGATTTTACCCAATATATGGCCCTTAGGGGCAAGAAGATTGCATGGATTTGTGTCTATTCATTGAGTATCTTACAGATTGCCCCTGCCCATAAGAGACATAGACAGTACCCCATGTATGAATTTGTGATTCCCCATCCATGATCCAAACTGCATTTAAAGAGGGCCAGGTAAGGGATCTGCTGAATGTGAATAGGAAGCCTGTTCCAAAGAAGGGGCAACCTCTGAGTCACATATCTGTCTCTTCAGCATGTTTTGTTTAAGTGGCTGACTAAGTTTAGATCCTTAGATTGGGTGACCCTCATGCTGTTTAAATAACGGACATGTAGCAGCTCCATCAGGGCTGCATTTGTGAGTGTCTTGTAGGTCAGGCATAGGTCACCCCTAATAGTTGGTAGGAGACAGAGTGAAGGGATAGGGCTTTTAGTCTGTCCACATAGGACATGTTGTTTACACACTGTATTTTCTTGGTGAGTAACCTCTGAAATCACTCCAGCTGCTGTAAGTGCCTAGTGAAGTACATGCCAAATGGCGGATTATACTCAATGATTGGTCTAATGAGAGCTGAGTATAGCAGGACTATAATTTCCTTGGATCTTGATGCCATACCTTTACTTATATGTTGTGCCACATAGAAGGACTTCCTCACCAGTGTGGACACATGATGGTCAAGGTGCAGGCTACTATCTGTGTACCTAGATCTCTCACCTCTGAGTCTACTTTTAGAGGAGTGCTATTGAAGTTGTAATTTGCAGGGGTATTTTACTTCCCAAAGGGTATGATAATACATTTTTGGCATTTAGTTTTAGGTCATGGTTCTGTGTATTGAAATATTTATGTAAGTTCTCACTGTGTTTAATATTTGCAACCTTGGAAATTCACTTCAGGACTCCTTCTCTGCATAAGGGCTCCAGGCTCAGTGCAACAACCTAGTCAACCAGTGTAGTAACCAGTACTGAAAAACAAGGCTGGAGGTAGATATCAGAGAATCTCAAGTACCAACCATAAAGTCTAAGAGTTTGCTGTTTTTCAATTAAAAAAATTATGCATAATGAGAATATAACACAAATTAAATTATATATGGTACGGATATCACAAGTAAATATTTTGAAGCTGTTTAAACATTGAATCTGAGCTGCTTCTCTGCATTTTTTCAATGAAAAGTAAGCACGATAGTTGATCTGTGCAGCTATGAAGTGATAAAAACAGCATCTTCTACATGCCATAGCCAGTAGCAACAACAAGGATGACCATGTCTTTCAAAACGATCCACTTGGTGGGAGGATGGCAGAATGGTTAAGGTGTTTACCTTGTCGACACAAGGTACAGGGTTTGATTCTCACATGGAGCACTTGGCTTGGCTTAAAATGGTCTACAAGGGCAAATAGCCTAGTACTAATCTATGAACTTGCTGTACACGTTGTTAGCTCTCTCATGATGTTAATACAGGTGCATCTGTGAGTTTTACAGTGACTGATTTTTTACGTCCTTGGAGAGCGCCAGTGGTCTGTACCATATGAGCTTTTCTTGTGCGATATAAAGGAGCCCAGAAACAGTTTGCTTAATTAGGGGAACTAAAATAAAAATCACAGGCAAACCCTCAAGTCCAGCTGTGTTAATGAGCTGCTTTGATGAAGTTCAACAGAGCAAAACCCCAGCTGAACAGATTACTGTTTTCTGAGTAATCAAAAATAAATACCAAATACAATATCAGAAAGTTTTACAGTTTTGTACATAAGTTTCCAAATAAATCAAAGGCACTGCATGGCAGCTGAATCACATGCTGTCCCATACATGGCAAACAAGGGTGCAGTAGTGTCGGGGGGGGCATTTCCTAAAGGAGAAGATGTGCATGAGGTGGGGGCATTTTAAACGCTGTATATTCTCCATTCAGCTGGAATGAATAATGCTTCTCTGATGTGGTTTGTGTTAAGGAGCATACTCTCCAGCTGCCAGAAACAATACCTATGGAACTTGTCAGGAAAATATAATCATAATAAACTTCCTTTTAACTTCATTAACTTACTTTTCATCTCCCATTAGCTGACCAGTTCCAATTTAACAATAAACAGTAATGTGGGACTGTGAGGCAGTAACAACAATTGACTCATGCAAGCTGTAAATGGGTCTGATACAGACTGTGAGTTGCTGAACAGAATTTTCTTTCTTTGTTGTATATATCTCTGTTTTATGCACAAGAAAACAGATCTGCCTTTAAGGAAGCTGCAGTTGCAAAAGCAAAGTTCACAAAGTAATGTGTTCAACAAGTTAGGCTACAACAGCTGTTGTCAGGGAACCCTTGCAAACACTGCCCAGTTAATTGTCCCTTTCTCTGTCTTATGTGATACAGCTGTGGAAAAACAGACTTTAGTTTCCTGTCCATCTTGATGTCTTATGGGAAATTCAACTGTAGTGTACAGCTAGACTCACACCACAGATCTTTCCAAATTATTCACAAAAAAAGTTCTTCCATATTAAATAATGTACAACAATCAATTTCAGAGAAAGTAAATATCCCTCCCTTCTCTGTAACGTCAAATATATTTCACTGATTCATGCAGATCAGTGTCAGTGGCCGCATTTCACCTACTTTCACTTTACCACATAGGTGAAGAGCTTCTGACATATTCTTTTGCAGTCACTAACTAGACAATGATGACCCAGTGTACAAAATCCAGATGACATTATAGATTGTTTACGTGCAGGTCATGGATATTTAGTTATAAATCCATAGACAAGTTATGCACTGTGCTTATTGACCATTAGGGAGGACAATAACCTAGTTAAGGCTGTATGACCATGATTATTAAGGAGTAAAGTTGCATGCTCAGTGCTGCAGGCAGTTAAAAGGTAAAAAAAGCAGTGAAAAATGCAAAGTGAGCAGTATGGTGGCTCGGTATTAAGGTCTCTGCACCACAGTTCCAGGGTATAGAGTTCAGTCCTGCCTTCTGGTCACTGCCTGTGCTTTGCACATTCTGCCATCTTTCTTCCCACACTTCCAAAAATACATTAAATTGTTATGTTGTCCTTGTAGTTAAAATGAGTCTGTGAATTAGTCCAAGTACAAATGATAAAACAAAATGCAAATTAAACTAAACAATTTATGATATTACTAAGCTGTCTATACTAGATGCAATGGAAAGCACCTGACTGCATACAGTATTTGTAGTATAGCAAGGAGGGAGGGGTTGAGATATGCATGTACTGGGGGGGATCAGATATGCACTGTATAATGATGATAGCACATCATAGAAAACAAACCAGCTTTTAAGGCTTAAGTTTTGGGTGGGTTGTCAAACAATGGTCTATATGGTTAAATATACGTAGCCAAGCAGACCACCAAACTCCTCATCAGTAATTTAATATTAGTATAGGAACAATATTATGTAAGTGTGTAAGTAAAATGGCATTTTATCTGTAGGGCAGAACTGGAGAACAGAGAATGACAGATAGTGAAAATAGTTCTAAATATTCTTCAGGACAAAAATCAGTAACTGAGAAAAACAGCGAAAAATCTTTTTTTTTTTCATTGGTGGAGTACAACTATGGAGACTGCTGTGCCATCCAAGATGATGGACAGTACAGAGGGTGATATATGAGGTGGTACACAAACTGAAATTAGAGGAAACAGTGTCTGTTACCTGAAGAATTAAGCATTTCCTTCACATTTTACACATTATAAACATCCTAATCTCCAGTATGCATTTAAAAAATCTTTCTTATAGGTTCTAGGACCACAGTAGCATTCACTACTTGACAAGGTAATATTTCTCTGATAAAATGAATGACAATAACCAGAATGTAGACTTCTGTTAAAACAAAATTAAATTCTAACGTCTCTGCTAGAAGTCTTCAAGGGAGTAAATGACAAAAGACACAGAGCATTATAGAAGAAAGTGATCCCAGTAAGCATTCAATCAAACATTAAACAAGAGCAAGAATAATAAAAGGCTCCCAATTGCAATTCCAAATCTTATGAGTCAGTGAACTGTAGAAAGATAGTCAGAAAATACAGATTATACAACGACCCCCCCCATTAATATTCCAAAATGTGCACGCTGATTGGTCAGTGTGCACATTGTAAATCAAAGACTTATACTAATGGAAAAAGGTCCAGTCGCCCAGACTTTTTCCATTAGTGTGTCTCTCTTTTTTTTTTTTTTTACAGCAATGGAGAACGCAAGATCTCCATTGCCTTTTAGAAACTGTCTAGCTATGTTAAAGGAGTTTAACATAGCGAGACAGCTTTAAAAAAAGTAACGGAGATCTTCCTTTCTCCATTGCTTTTTTTAAAGCTGTCTCGCTATGTTAAATGGGTTTAACATAGCGAGACAGCTTTAAAAAAAGCAACGTAGATTCTCCTTTGCTTTTTTAAAGCTGTCTCGCTATGTTAAACTCCTTTAACATAAGAAGACACTTTGTAAAAAGCAACGGAGATCTTGCTTTCTCAGTTGCTTCCACCCACAGCTCTGATGTACTGCGTAAGCATACACATGTGCAGTACATCAGAACTGCCTCAGAACACCAGACAGCTGCGGAAGGGCAGCATGGAGGCATTATACAATGTCATTATTTAAGAAAAGTAAATATTTTTTTTAAATAATGTCATTGTATAATAGCAATAACCCACTTCTAGGTGTGGGTAATGCTGGATTTACCCACAGTTATCTTTATTTGACCACTCTGGCTTCGCCCTCGTGACCAAACCACAACAACCATGGGTAAATCCAGCATTATCCACACCCAGGCATGGGTTATTGCTTAAATAGCAAATGTTGAATATTGCTGTTTTCCTTTAAAGCCCCCCCCTTCACCCACAGCCTGAACTTATTTATACCAGCTCCAAGATCACCATACCTCAAGTACAAGGGAATATTCCAAGAAATGGTCATTTTGGTTTATATATATATATATATATATATATAAAAGTCTGCATTTTTGATCATTCAGTTATGCTGTTTCAGTACTAGAACCAATGAGTCTCAAAATACTAAATGATTACCCAATAAAAACAAAGCTAAAAATGCAAATTTTTATAAAGTTCAAATTCCCACTCTAATTCCTAATTTAGGCCATAAGATTTTATAGTATTATATTTCAATATAATTACAATTTCTTGTATCTTAGTGAATGACAAAGAGGTTTTCTGTACTGGTATCACTTGGAACTCGCTCCTGAGCATGACATTTCAAATGGAAGCATTCTGGTATATTCTAACAAGAAATGCAATCCAACTGGATTCTTATTTCTTCCCTTTTCAGTACACCTAGTATATTCTTGAATACATTTTAAAATTCCTGTCAGCTTCAACTATGAAATACACTTTACAAGGGTACCAAGTCACATAAATAATTCCTTTAGTGGTACATGTAAAATTACTTTGAAGATTACATTTTGTACCATTAATTTTATCTGGAACCTCTCTATGTTTGCAAATAATACAACCATAACCAACTCCTTTTTAAGGTTATAATAAAACTTTTAAAACTGGTCTTTTTAAGTTACTGTAAACCCAAGTTTCACTTAAATGTCCATCTATGATGTACGAAATCTTAGCTTTGTTAGAAATAGTGGCAGCCAGTTAAGACTTCCCAAAATGTAAACATAAATCAGTATAATATATTCTGTGATGAAATATTTCACATCCATACATTGTTTAGTCCTATTTGAAAAGAAACGTCTAGAATTAAACACTCTACTTCTATCATATTGACATATAAGTTCAAACTGAAGGGTAGAACAACTCATCCAGTAAGGTTATTTAATGGCATGTTTATTACATTTCTGACTACTAACAGAGCTAGGTATTGATTTTGCCTCTTTTAAAAAATCCTGTCAAAAAGCCCTACAGGCCGTCATCAATTGTTCAAATGGAAGTATGATCTGGATGGCAGCTTGATCCATGAAGATAACACAGAGGTGTACTAGTTTTACAAAATCAGTATGCACTGCATTAATACGTCTCGATAAATTAAGGTATTACTACAGAGTATCAGGTGTTATGGGAGCAGATCCAGAACGAAATACATATAAATATGATAATACTTTCCTCTTCAAGTCTCTAAAAACACTATTGAATCTTATTAGAGTAAATTTACAATCTAAGCCAGCAATATTACCTCTATTTTCTTTATCACAGAGGCAGTACGGTGAAGTACTATTCTTTAACAATTTAAATATGTTGTAAGTAGAGATGTGTATCTGTCAGTTGCATTTTTCCTTAACCCAAATTAAAGAAACTAACCGGTGATAGTGTAGAACACTCTCCCCCATATGCGCAGCACCAAATAACACCTATAACGTATGACTCTGAAGAAACCAGTTTACCTGGTGAAAGCGCTCAGTCGGTGTGCTCATTTGGAATAAACGCTTTTATTTTATACCTGCATTGCTCTGGTCTGTGCCTGATTGTCAGCTCCGTTTACACTGTGGTCGACTGGTTCGTTACTTTTTTCAACACCTATAACGTACTTTACACACATCCCTATTGCAGTGTCATACATGCTTAATGAATATTCGTTGCCTGTGTAATCACTAAAGTTAAGAATGGCAATATGCAAATAACGAATATTTCCTAAATAAGCCTCATGTGAATGCAGTTAACTAAAATCACTAAAATGCTGATTAAGACAACAAAAATAGCAACAACACCTACATGATAATATGAACCCTGGAAATACCCCTCAACAGTCCCGTTTTGTTTTGTTTTGTTGAATGTCCGTGATTTGGCCTTATATTTTTGTCCTGTCCGTTGTAAAATTTTTGACTGTTTGATGAATTACTGAGGATTAAGTAAATCAGTAATATAAGATATTGGCATTTCGTACTTTTTTTATTCTATTAACTTTTTTAAGTAAATAAGAATAATACAGACAAAATGTCCCTGATGTCGGGGCTTTTTCCCCTCCACCATTTTTGGTTTGTTCAGAATTATTCAGCAAATAAATTGAGAGCTATGTGAAACTGCAAGTAGAAATAACCAAAATCTGCCATTAGCACATATATCATCAAAATAAGTTTTTATAAGTATAAAGCAAAACATTTTAGTTATCCTATGAGATGCTGAGTTGAGGTTAATAGTAAGTGCTCCACATTTCGAAGAGAGAACAATGGTAAAACTACATGAACTTAAAAAAATGCTATAAAACACTGATAAAGAGAAAAAAAGGGAATCAAAACCTACCAGACATTACAGTATGGTTAAAATGTCTTACCTGAGGTTCCCGTCAGAAGATCGACTTTTCAGAAAGTCAAACTTCATAATATTAAGATCATATGATTGACTTTCTGAAAAATAGATTAAGGTACAGTGGAGATTGGGGAATTTACCTTTTTCCCCACTGTGGTACAATCTTGGAGTTGATATATATAATTAGCAGGGGGGGGTGTGGGATGCAGAGTGGTGTTTCCCCCTGCAGAAAACAGATTTTGTTTTTTTTTTGTTTGCTTGTTTTTTGATATTATGGAAATTCGATCATATGTTCTTGACAGTATGAAATTTGACATTCCATAATGTTGATGTTATGATAGGGAACCATTACTTTATACCAATAAAAAGTTATTTTAATGAATTAATATGATTCAATATTATTTATCATGAATATATTAGTTAAAAAGGCATGTAAGTTAACAATGCAGCTGACAGGGAGCCTTATTTTATGAATGTTCATTAGCTAATGGAGTTATTGAATTTTCATAAGCAACTGCTTCCCCCAACATGTGCAAATCTATTACTTCTATCAGACAACCAGGCAATCAAGGTTCATTTATGCATGGTATAATGGATTTCACTATGTCAGTTATGTTAGGAATATCCAAACCTATGCAAATGGAGAAGGGGGTATGGTGTTCCACAGGTCCATGTTTGGCTATCAAAAACAAAAAGAAAAACATGAATGGCTCAATACTGAATATTAAATATCAAAGGATGAAATTAATGAGCAACTACGTCTATGAAACTAAATTCATAGAATGGCCATAGTTGGCCGACAACCAAGAAGTAATGCGATGCATAAGGTAAGTGAAGGGAAAACTTTTACATTTGCCTTATTCCCGACTGTAGTGCGATCTTGGAGTTGGTATATATAGTTAGGTGAGGTTGGGGTGCAGCCCCTTACAGTGGGGGGTGTGGGGGTGAAGCCCCTACCTTTGTTGATTGTGTTCATGATGTTGGCCAACTATGGCCATTCGATGAATTTATCTTCGTCGAAGTAGTTATTTGCTAATTTTACATTTTGATGTTTCACATTCGATATTTAACTGTTTACATTTTTTTGTTTTCAATAGCCGAACACTGACCCATGCTCTATGCCTACACCAAGCTAAGCTGTTTCTAGGCACAGAAAAACTATGGCATTTCTAAGCCAGTAAAATGATACTGCAGGCTGAGATGCAATATAATTTTATTAAATGATTGACAGATCATTGTGTTGTTAGCTTCCACAAACCTTACTGCTTCAAATTTGTTTCTAGTGATTTATTACTGACCGGTTGTAATGGTAAGTGTCTACTGGCCAGTACAAATGGGTTACTATTTGAGAGACATTGGAAAATAAGTAGATGTAAATGACGATCATCCCCCACCAATAATACAGCAGAAGTCTTGTTTTCACCCCCCCACAAATAATACAGCAGTAGTCTTGTTATCACCCCCTACCAATAATACAGCAGTAATTTTATCACCCCCCCCCACCAATAATAGAGCAGTACTTTTGTTATCACCCCACCACCAATAATACAGCAGTAGTTCTGTTAGCACCCAACCACCAATAATACAGCAGTACTTTTGTTATCACCCCCACCACCAATAATACAGCAGTAGTCTTGTTATCACCCCCTACCAATAATACAGTAGTAGTTTTATCACCCCCCCCACCAATAATAGAGCAGTACTTTTGTTATCACCCCACCACCAATAATACAACAGTAGTCCATCACCCCACCACCAATAATACAGCAGTGCTTTTGTTATCACCCCCACCACCAATAATACAGCAGTAGTCTTGTTATCACCCCTACCAATAATACAGCAGTAGTCTTGTTATCACCCCCTACCAATAATACAGCAGTAGTCTTGTTATCACCCTCCACCAATAATACAGCAGTAGTTTTGTTCACATGGAGACAGGAAGTGAGGATCATTGCTATAGTCTGGGCTTTAGCTGTTGCATCTAGTAGCTTGTTTACTTGGGTCTATATTACCAGATCGAATGTTTAGGTGACC
The DNA here is from genome assembly GCF_019279795.1 of Protopterus annectens. NCBI lineage: Eukaryota > Metazoa > Chordata > Ceratodontiformes > Protopteridae > Protopterus > Protopterus annectens. The sequence continues at coordinate 709,074,457 of NC_056733.1, read as the reverse complement.
AAACACCTAAACATCGAAATTGTAATATCGGAAGCAAAAAAATGACGAATGTCCGATTTAACGCAGGGAAAGATTTCCCTTGGCCATTCACCAGATTTTGCCTTTTGTATACTATAGAGCAATCTCAGAATTGGTATATTTAGTTAGGGGGAGTGTGGAGGGCACAGCCCCCCATGTTGGGGGGTGTGGGGGGGTGAACCCCCCACTTAGATTTGGTGTAAAGTTATGTGTTTTGTTTTGTGGCCAACAGTCATCCTTCCCTGTGCCGTTCACTGTTTTATGGTTTGATATTACAAGATCGATCTTTAGGTGTTCAGTCACCTAAACATTCAATCTCGTAATATAGACCCGTTTACTTCACTCCATTTACTTAACAAAGCATCTATATATCCACTCAAAGAAAACTTAGCTCATTGCATTTCTAACCATCATTTACTGCCATCATCTATTGGAGTGAAAATGAGCAGGAATATCCTGAAGTTTGAATGTACTTGCAGCATCCTACCCCACCCCTTACCCTGCAGATGTTCCGCAAATGTTTATTTACTTTAGGGATGCATAACTTCACCTTAAACATATGTGACCAACAATATGTCACATAGTGTTCTGCTGGTTGTTTTAAATTTTTACAATAAGATTAATGTTTAATATGAATTTATTTAATGTGTCCCATGAAAACGGAACTCACACTCATCATGGACTTGAGGAAGGGCGGAGAAATGAACAATTATAATGAGAATGTCAATGGAGACTTTGTAAGTAGAATAGCAGTATGAAATTGTGCTAAGACATGAAAAAGCTCAAAAAACAAAACCATCCTGGTGGAACCCAAACATAAGCAGGTTGTACAACGTAAGGAAAAAGTCAACAGTCAGGATTAGAAAGTGCTCGACCCAGCATGATAAAAATGCTCTCATCAATCTAAACATTTAAGAGGGCCGATTAAGTCTACTAAATCCAAATTTTAGGTAAAGATAGCCTCCCAGGCAAAGGACAACCACAAGGCTAGGCTTTCTTTAACTATGTCCAAAACCTCAAAGACAGCGCACAGTAGTCTGCAAAATATTGTAAATGGAGCAACCTACACAGAGCCAGAAGATATACTAAATCTAATGGCTGACAAATTCATCTCTAGTTTTACCCCGTTCTCTCCCCAGGCATATGCAGCAACTAGAGCAACCTCAGAGGTTCCTTACAAAAAGGATACAAGGCGTAACAAACTGCCTTATGCAGAGCACCTTAAAGCCCTTCCCTTTACTCAGTCTCCTATAGATTGCTGAGGGATGATCTATGCCTGGCTTACAAGGCACCTGCAAACCCACTACTTATTAATTTCCTGCATATTCGTAAGTCAAACAGTACCAGAAATACAAGGTCTAGGCACCTGAATTTTGTATGTCACTTGAGCAGTACATGCTGGAGAAACAGGCATGCAAGGACTGCCTCTCCTATGGAACAGGCTTCCCAGCCAAGTGAAGCTGAGTTTATCTATTACCTAGTTTAAGCACAACCTAGACCAGTGGATGGGGAACAGGAAATTCATACCGGGCTTGGCACCCACATCCCTTTTGGACAGAGGTAGCTTATATATGTCTTGCCCAGAATGTCTTATTTGGATACAGGACATCATTACTCTTTCAGAAAAACTTGGCTAGGCTTAGAAAGCCCCCCCCCCCCGGGTCATTAGCCTAGTAAAATCTATGAATCTAAGAATACCAATAACAAACCCTCCCCCAGCTACCAGCAGGTCTTAGATGTGCTCTGTAAGGTCAAAAACATTGTGTCTATTGGCCCCAGTAATATCCCAGGATGCCTGAAACATGACCAGTTGGGACCACTGGAGTCACTGTTTATCCATAGCCTCTTGACAGGTTTTCTGCCACATGAATGGAGAACTGCAGCAGCCATATCTCTGCACAAGGCAGGCCACCAACTGACCCAGGAACTACAGACCCAAAAGTCTGACTAGTTTCATAAGTAAAGCCATGGAAATGACTAGTAAGATTACAGAAAACCTTCAAACACTGGGATCCAACTCAGTTTGGGAAGGTCACCAAGACAATGGATGAGGGCAAAACTGTGCATAATGCCTATCTTGACCTGATTAAGGCATTTGATACAATACCCCACTCTGACACTGTAAACAAACTCACAAATATAGTCATAAACCCATATTTTACAAGTTAGATAGCCAGCTGGCTCAGATCGGACCCAGGAAGTTAGGATAGGGGAGAGCACCTCCATGAAGAGTCCAGTCACTGGTGAAGTTCCTCAGGGCTCTGTACTAAGTCAACTCCTTTTTGGCATCCAATTCTTGGAAGTCAAGGCAAATGTCAAGGGCCTCAGGCTGACCAAGTTTTCAGATGATTTCAAAAAAGGAGCAGTCAAAGAATCCCCTCAAAAAACTAGAATTCTACAGGAAGGGTTAACACAGATCAATGTCTGGTGCCAAAATCACTGCTCAAAACTCAGTGCCAATAAATGCATAATAGTACCCTTTGGAAAGTCAGCCACCCCAGGAAATTACCTCATGAAAAGCACACCCCTGAGAGAAGAACTAGTAGTCCGCATGGGCGCCGGAACCATAGAGCGAGGGGGGAGGGGTGCACCCCCCACACTTTTGCAGCACTTGCGACCATCCCAACTCATCATCACATGCACAATGACCATACGCCTGTTTGAACAGTTTTGTGCACCTGTTTGAACTGATAGAGCTGGGGATTTTTCTTTTAACTGCAGTCCAGATTTCTTATTTAGTTTTGCAGTCTCGGATTTCTTTTATTGCAGAGCTGGGGATAACAGCCGTTTGGGCAGACCTGGGATTTCTTAGTTTTGCCATTTGGGCGGAACGGATTTCTTCACTGCAGAGTGCAGAGTTGAGAGTTCTTTACTGTAGCCTTAGAGGATAACGGCCATTTGGACAGACATTCAGCGGATTAACTGCTGCCCTCGGGATTTACAGAGCTAAGGTACTGTCTTCAGGTGTGTGTGTGTGTGTGTGTGTGTGTGTGTGTGTGTGTGTGTGTGTGTGTGTGTGTGTGTGTGTGTCTGTGTCCCCATTAGGATACATCTGGTGGCTAGAGGTACACAGGCTCAATCCCTGTACCTTGGGTGCAGGTAAAAAGAGCCTAAAGTCCCAAGCCACCATCACTTGTGAATTTATGCCTCACAGTTTTGTTCTGTTCCTCATTAAATCTTTGTTTTTTCACAATGCTAGCAATTTTACAAGATTGGTATTTGAAATGTGTCCCTATTTTGGGGCTGTATTCCCACATTATTGGCTTTGTTCTGTATTTTTGTGCTAAGAGGTTGAGAGCTATGGTGATAAGTGAGAAATGACTTCACCAAATGATAGCCATTTAAGTTTGTCTTGCTGCCTTTCAGGAAACTGATTTAGCTTAGTGGTATGTTGCTCTAAACTGTAGTGCACAGGGTTCTGGGTTTAAGACTTGGCAGTGAAATGTACAGTGGTCACACAATATTTTATGCAAGCAACTTCCCAAAATTATACAAGCAATGTTTAAAATGTGTACCTGGTGTTTGGCCTTTTGCCCCACTGCAATTGAAAATAAGTGCAAGAAGCTGTGCAACATGCCTATGATTCTGTATTTGTATTTGTATTTATATATATATATATATATATATATATATATATATATATATATATATATATATATATATATATATATTGTGTGTATAAGTAGACTGTTATCATGGAAATGTTCTGAATAGGGCAGTTTTGTCATTATTGGTGCATGCATCTTGCTTCATTGTCTACTGGAAAAATGTTCAAACAATAAATTTAAAATGCGCTCTAACTTACATCTAACAAGTGTGCTGTATTATACAAGGAGTATAATTTGATAAAGTCAGGAAGGTGTATCAAACAATGCATGTATGTTTCTTGTTTTGTGCGCGAGGGGCCTCTGATTTGAAAAGAGCCCAAAGGTAATCTTTATCCACCACTGGCCAGATGCATTTTCTTTGGATGTGGTGTGGGTTTTATTGCTGTTTCAATGAATGTGAGTTTCAAGGGCAGAGAAGTTTTAATGCCAAGTCTATTTTCATTGTGAGACAGTATTGCTTTGTTTAGCAGATATCTGTTAGTGTTTGTGCATTGTGCTATAAAGTGTGCAAAAATAAAATCCAAATCATTTTAGAAGTAAAGCAGTATGCACACACTAGTGTTTATGGTAAATGGGGTGAAATAGCCAGGTGATGGGACATTGGAATGGCTGCAGGGGGACTCTGGTGCTATATTTTTGGTTATATTCTTCAGTTTGCGTTTGAAAGTTGGTATCCCACAATTCCTTTGGAGTGGGTGGGACTGCGTAATTATGTATGCAAATTTTGCGTTAATCAGCGTACAGATTTGTACCTATTTTTCATGGGCCTGAATTTTGTGGAGAGATGGATATATACCACAGAGGCTACCACTGTTTCAGAACAAACTATCCATAAAAATAAAACAAATCTCATCTGTCCATATTCAAATGCAACTTGGATTTAAGGATGGGCAATAGAAAATGTACTCCATGATTGCCCCTCAAGCCACAAATGGATAGAGGCAGTTCCTACTTGCTGCATACCTTATTATATAGGCCCTCTCAAATTATCTATGGAATGATCACAGTTATTCTCACTAGTGCTAATATACAATTATTAGCCATGGGATAGGGAAGACCAATCAGAAAATGTTAATTCAAGAATCAAGCACCAAAAGGGAATTGGCTAAGCTTAAAAAGTTCTCCAAGTGAACCTATGTTGTGGTAGTAAATAGTTATAAAAAATTGTCCTTTTTAGAACACTAAGTGCCCCTCTCACCCCCTCCCCCAAGTCTTCAACAGCTTCCGGCGCCTCTGGTAATCAGGGATGTGGGTATGTATATAGATAATAGCCTGGCTTTTGACCAACATGTTTAAGGTAATAATGAAATTATTCTGTGTTGCACAACTCACAAGAAAGGGCGACAAGGTCCAAGGAAGTTATTGTTCCACTGTATTCGGCCCTCATCAGGCCCATCACTGAGTACAGTGTCCCCTTCAGGATGCACCTGACCAGGCTTATGCAACAACTGGAATGCCCAAAGAGGTTCCACACAAAAAGAATACAGGGCATAAACATGCATGTTCTATGCAGATTGACTCCAAGCCCTATCTGTGTATGCTGTTTCTTACAGACCTGGTTCACAAGGCTTTTTTAGATCCCATTTTGATGGAGTTTTTGCATATCCACAAAATGAATATCATCAGAATTACTCAAACTAGGGATTTAAACTTTGCTTGTTACATACATAGGACATGTTGGGGGACAGGTATGTGTCTCAGAGAATTCCCTTCTCTGGAACAAGCTTAGCATCAATGTGAAGTAGAGCTCTTCTCTAACCTAATTCAAGAGAAACCTATACCAGTGGATGGGAAATTGAAAATACACCCCAGATCTAGCACCTATGTTTCTAATGGACAGAGGCACCCTGAAATCTTGCCCCAGCTTACATATACCATTTGCAACAACATCTGAGTCATTTAAACTTAGGGGATACATTTGGGCTGTATGGCTACACTGGTTGTTAGCTTAGTATTTACCTTTTGAAAATATGAACCTATGAAGAAAGCTGAACTGCAGCTCTGCCAGAAACACCGGTGGAAGGTATTGGCCATGGCATGCAGCTCTGCCAGAGACACTTGTGAAAGGTAGTGCCCACAGCATGTCACTGCAGCTCTGCCAGAGACAATTGAGGATGGTAGTGCCCACGTCACATCACTGCAGCTCTGCTAGTGACACCTGTGAAAGGTAGTTCCCACAATATGTCACTGTACCTCTGCCTGAGACACCTGTGGAAGGTAGTGCCTACAGCGTGTCACTGCAGCCTTAGCACTCCCCACAAATGTGTCTGTATACTCATCCATCATGCACTGTGCTATACTGGGATCAGCTTAGGTCATGGTTACAATTTGACTCCCAGACAACAGCAAAGTGTAAATATTTTTCATCTTCTTTTTGTGGATGATTTAAAACTGTAAAGTTCATCAGATGACAGACTGAAAGCACAACTGCAAGTGATCAAAACTTTCTCAGATGATACAAGAATATCATTTGGTCTTGATAAATGTGCAGAAGCAACCGTTAAGCCGGAAAACTGCAGTACCAAGAAAATATCAGTCTGGGATGGGAATGTGATATAAAAGAGCTTGAGCAAGAGGGAGACTATAAATATTTAGAAACTGATGAAGGCTCGACAATAAAACATGAACAAATGTGAATACTTTGCAAGGAATATTTTCGAAGACTAAAATTAATACTGCAAACAGCCCTGACATCTAGGAACAAAGTCCAAGCTCTAAACCAATTTGTTCTTTCTGCTCTAACTTACAGTTTTGGAGTGACTGACTGACCCCAAAAGGTATCAGATCAGTTGGAAAGGAAAAGAAGAAAAATGTTTCACGCTTATCAAATAATTTATAAAAATCATTGTATACCAGGGTTATATATTCGCCATTCTGAATGAGGTACGGGCCTCCACAAAATTCATTACATGTATAGATCTGCAGTTGTGGGACTGCATACACATCTGCTGACCTCACAAGATGCAAATGGAGTGAAAGTTTTAAAACATGAAGAGAACAAGTCTAAGATGACTTCCCTACTTAGTTTAGCAGAAACATATTGGTGTCAAGCGGGAATGGAAATCAAACCAGAAGAAAAGAAAAATCAGACAACTGAAAGTGTCAAAAACATAAGAAAGAAAAAAAATATATAAGGTAAAGGATCAGATGAGAAGGTAAGAAATGTGGAAAAGGCATAAATATAGGTGCAAGTACAGAAAAGTCCTGGAGCAACCTCATGTCGATGATCAGGATCTGAAGCTAGAATGATTAAAGAGAGGTGAATTTAAACCAAAACATGAAAGGTTAATAGTTGCAGCCCAGGACAGTGGACTATGTATATGTTGGTTTACAAAATTCATTGAACATAACGGATAAACAGACAAATGCAAATTTTGTAAAACAGAATCAGAAACAGTCACACATCTTGTTGCTGGGTGTGATACACTGATGGCAGAGGGCCTGTATACTGAAAGGCATAATAATGTAGCAAGATGGTTGCATTGGAGCTTGTGCAAACATTACAATAGTGAAGTAGCTGAGAAGCACTGGAAACATGAACCACAAAGCATTATAGAAAATGATGAAGTTTATATCACATGGGATCATCCATTACCAACAGTTCAAAAAAATAAATGTGAGAAAACCAGATAAAGTAGTCCATGAAAAGAAGACAACAGTAGCATTGGTGACTGAAATTGCTACTCCCAGTGATTACAGTATGTTATGTACAGAGAGACACAGAGTCATAAAATACCAGGATTTGCAGGCAGAAATGAGGACAATGTGGAAGAAGGATACCCAGACAATTCCAATAGTAGTCAGAGCAATGGGTCTCTTAAAAAAGAATGTACAGTTATATTTAGATATGCTTCCAATGCAAGTAACTCCATATGAATTGCAGAAGGAGTCAGTACTGGGCACATTGTGTGTGCTGTGAAGAGCACTTTTAGCTGACATCAAAGACTGAAACAATACTAATTTCATGAAATTTAACCATACTTTGACACAGGAATGGAGGTCATTCCCATCATGGTATTAGAAACCCAGAAGACTTGGGGAAATTTAACCAAGGCATCTACATCAGTACTGTCCTGTACTATATGAATACTCATTTCAGGGATTAAGGATACTAGGAACAGTATATCCATGGTCATTTTGAGGAGGAACGTCATATGTTCCCAGTATACCCACACCCTCCCTACAGCTGATAATCCTGCACTTTTCTGTTGGCCCAGTCCTTATTTTTTCTTATAAGGTCAGGACATCAGGTCATCAAATAACTGTAGTCACCCAGTGCACATACATCTGGCTCAAATTCCATCCAGCAGCATGTTCACTGTTCATCACTAGTCTCTTGATTCAATAGTCCTGCTATATCTGACTGGTGTGTATTGATGAACACTTGGCATATCTCTCAACATCTAAGCACAATAATTCTGGACAAATCCAAAAATAATGGGGGGGGGGTGCAAAGGCCCAGAATTAGAACATTCTTTTAATATTGCTTTTATAAACTTACAAAGTTAATAGAATAACAGGTTTTGCATTAGTATACATTTTCTGAACTGTATGACATCTGAAACTGAAATATATATCATTATTTAATGACATCACTCCTCGCTGATTTGCCAGAATACCACAAATTCTATTTGGAACAAACCAAAAATATGTCTCAAAAATCTGGACATTCTGCAAATATCTGGACAATTCGGAGGTATGGACCCAGTTAGACTCCTTGATGATGTTCACCTTTCACCTCATTCCTGGCATGGTTACCTCTAACACAAGAGTCCAGTGTTCCATGTCACTAACAGCTTGGTAGAGCAATGGGTCACCTTCAAATCTCACAAGCATAAATGCAAGTGCACAGCATGCAAAAGGCAGAGTGAGTAAAACTAAGATGCTCCGAACATTTAGTGAGATATAAATAGGCTGTGGCATGCATGCATATGCAATTCCTCCATCTTGCAGGTCTGTATACCATGGCCTGTACAAACATCTGTGACATACAGTGGAAATGCATGTGATAATGTGGTGTGCAGACCTACAGCATGCATGACAACAGAAAGATGTAATGCATGTTTGTGACATGATACAAGAGCTTCCCTCTTCTATACTAAGCAGCCCATCATGCACACACAGCATGTTAACGGTGTCGTACACCTCAAGCACAATGCACAAGCTCATGTGATGAATAGAAGCAACCAGACACACACACACCACACACTCACAGACATACACACACACACACACACACACACACACACACACACACACACACACACACACACACACACACACACACATACACATATACAAACACAGACTCATACACACACACACACACACACACACACACACACACACACACACACACACACACACGCATACACAGACACACATAGACATACGAACACAGACTCACACAGACACACACACACACACACACACACACACACACACACACACACACACACACACACACACAGAAATGGATCTATTTTGTTTCAGTGAGTCTCATTTCACTGAATTTCATTTCACCCTGACCACATTGCTGAAAACACAAATTACTGAAAACTTTTTTCACTGAATCTCATTTCACTGAAATGAACTTAGTATATATGTCACTCTGTAGAGTACTGTAAGGCAAGTAAAAGGTATATGCCCTTTTCCCCACTTTAGTGCGATCCCGGAGTTAGTATATATAGTTAAGGGAGATGTGTTGGGGGGTGTAGCCTCCCACCTTGTTTGTTTTATATTGTGTTTTACCTAAAACTTCAAAACAATACGTTTTAAACACTAGACATGCATAGTTACAACACAAATGACTAACTCTGTCCGGAAGACAATATGTACTCAAAATAAGTGGGGGGCTATGCCCCCCACATCTCCCCTAACTATATATACTAAGTCCAGGATTGCACTACAGTGGGGAAAAGGGCATATACCTTTTACTTGCCTTACAGTACTCTACACAGTGCCATATATACTGATTGCAGTTTAGTAAAAGGAGATTCAGTGAAATTACTTTTCAGTTATTTGTGTTTTCAGCGATGTGGTCGGGGTGAAATGAAATTCAGTGAAATGAGATTCAACGAAACAAAGTAGACCCCACAGAAACACACACACACACACACACACACACACACACACACACACACACACACACACACACACACACACACACACATACACTCAAACACACACACACACACACACACACACACACACACACACACACACACACACACACACACACACACACACACACACACACCAGGACTGAGGGGCTGGGAAAAATGGACAGTCAACAGTCAGATTATGAAGTATGTCAGGTACCTGTCGGGTATTGAGAATTTTGATTACACATATGGTTCACCACAGCCCTGAACCTTACAACTGACAAGTTGTCAGATGAAATAGAATCATTCCATGGACTGCAGGAAGACAGAGCATGCTTTCCTGTTGCACATGCAGGAGGTAGTAGGGCACAGGACAGCACTTCATTCCGTATACATGACATGATTATAACATCCTACTGCCTGTAGCTAACAGGCATGATTGCTGGACCCTACAGATGCTCTTTTCTGTCTCACTTATGAATGGAAAGCTCAGTGGCTGTAAGATCTCAGTCTTCATGACCCCCAAAGTGCTAAGTCATGTACACAAGCATGCATGACCCCTTCCATGACCCTTAATGGCACAACATTAAACTATCATGAACATTTTTTTATAATTGTGGTTACTCTGGAGGTAGCATAGGTGTGGGAAACAGCTCTCACCATGCTGCAGTTGCCACTGTTGTAACACTGGCTGTCATTGTCATTGTAAGGGTGCTGTATAAGGCATCAGTGTCCAGTGTACTGGACTTTCCACTTATATGCTGCTGTAAGAGTATTATAGGAATGTGGGTAGTACCCACCCTGCTGCATTTTCCAGTGGTGCATCAATGGTGAATATGGGCAATGTACAAACAATAATTCTGGTGGTGTCTGACACCCTTCTTGTTATTCTTTCTCCTTCCATGTTAGTAGCATAATATGGCCCAGTAGGGTGGTCTGAAAGTTGGAACTAGTCCAAACAATGCTGCATTGTATAATAGTACATTGGTATAGTGCTATGGGGTGGGCACCTGTATTCCATGTGTAGTACTATCCACTGGCAAGCATTGGCACTGTAAAGGCACTTTGGTGATTTACACCGATGCCATTGATGTTTTCTCAGAAGCATATCACTGGTAAAGGGTGGTGGTGATAGTGCAGGGCTGCAGTGCTCACCACACCATAGTTTCCATTAGTATATCACTGTCACCTAAATGCACATCATGGATTATGGTTTTCACTTGGTAGTGCCATATGTAATTATTATTATGCATATATCCCATAATGCACAGCTTAAAAAGATGAAGAATGCTCTTTTGCAATACCATTTACCTTCACAATGTGTTATGTCTGTGCACCATACATGATAAAGACCCACTTCCTGTGCTGTTGACAACACACATGTCAATGACAGGCTGAAATCAGTGTCCCTGTAAGTGATGTGTGGATTACAATTTTTACACAAACTTGTTTGTTTTTTTCAAGGCACAAACATATATGCATTGTAACAATGTTAATTGCACTTTGCATTACTGATGTTTACTTCATGGTGCATGAGATTCCCCCACAGATGGTCTGCGTGGAATTATTGTACCCTCCATTTACCCTTTCTACCATGGCCACACTGTTATCTGAGTATACATTTTACAGGACCACCATACTAGAGATTACAGCCACTGCACTGCACACTGTTCACAATGTTAACAATGTGTGAATGACAGTGCTGTTCTCAGTCTATAGCATGATATGCTGTTTCCCTTCCTGTGTGCCTGTACCCAAGTGCTGTTGTTCAGCTTACTGTCCTGCATATTATTCATTTCACATCTGTCTGGATATGAATTGTGTGTATCATGATTTGCTTGTGTATTCCATTATTAATGTATTTTAGAGTGTATGAAAGAAGACAGTGGCCAATAATGGAGGCAGGAAATGCAGCAGGATGTGGCCAAATAAGCAGAAAGGGCAGCAGAATGTGGTGATGGAGGAAGGAAGTGCAGCAAGAATGTGATGATGGAGGCAGAAAGTACAGCAAGAATGTGATGATGGAGGCAGGAAGTGCAGCAAGAATGTGATGATGGAGGCAGGAAGTGCAGCAAGAATGTGATGATGGCGACAGGAATGGCAGCAAGAATGTAGTGATGATGCCATTTAATGAGGTAAGATATAGTGATGGAGGCAGCAGGTGCAGCAGAATATGATGATGGAGGCATTAAATGAGGTAAGATATAGTGATGGAGGCAGGAAGTGCAGAAGAATGTGGTGATGGTGCCATTCATTGAGGTAAGATATAGTGATGGATGGAGGAAGTGCATCAGAATGTGATAATGGAACCATCTGGCTGAAAAAAGTCAAACCTGCTCCTTAATCCCAATAAAACAAAACTGATGCTCTTCACCCCAAAACATTATTTCTATCAAAAATATTATTTCTTGGTTAATGCACACAGGCAACCTGTAAATGGTTCTTCTCCCAGGCCCTAGCTTGTAAATGTTTCATCTCTCAATACCCTGCTTACACTTATCAAGGATATCAGAACTTGTCAGAAATTTTGGATACATGGCTAGGTTTACAAAGGTCCTTGTGGTCATTAGCCTAGTAAACACCTATGACCCTATGAACCTATGAACATCAGCAAATAATACTAAAATTGAGGTAGTACTATAGACTAAACTACTGGGCATTATAATAGATGACGATCTTAAATTTGATCAACATATTCTTCAAACAATTAAAGACCCACCAGAAACTAGGCTTCCTTTATAGGGCAAAACAGTATCTTACAGACCCATCAAGAAAAAAAAAACTAGCCTCATCCGATTTGCTTCCAACTGTCTTATATGCCTTAACAAACCACTCTGCAACTCGAAAAACAATGACAAACCAGCAAAATTGAAACCCTGAAGGACGATATGCCAGAATACTTGAATGAAATAAAAATCCACTTACACCAGTCCCGATACGATTAACAACTGTAAAATTTATTTAAGCAACACAACAGTCCTGCTTTTCATCAGCGTACCCCGCCAACTTCTTCAGAAATCAAAATTTACAAATAGCGCGCCACTTTCATTGTTAATTTAAATACAAAAACTCATGACATCACCACATTCCATGGAAATTTAAAAACACAGTACTAACACTAAGGACATTGCCCCTACTCTACAATCACTTAAATAACTAAATACTATATATAGTATTAATAATATTTTCAATTATAAATTAATACTTGAAAAATAAGTTGGTTAACCAACGTCTCCTAAAAAAAACCTTTACGACACCAACACAGTGCAAATGCATGCTCATCTAACCTTATTAAAATTACTTTTGATGCAAAAAACTCTTAAAATATATCCTAAAACATATCCTCACATATTAAATAGCTGTTAAAGAAAAAAAACAACGAAAGAACACAATAGGGAACAAACCCTAAATAAAACTATCAAAGCTAACTAGCTGACTACCATACAATGAATTGTCTATACCAAAAAAATTACTAAAATGGTATGAATAAAAAATAAAAATGTAATAAAGAAAGGAATAAAACACAGAAATCATAACATACTAAAGGAGAGTTACATAATGATCCTCCCTAATACCATCTTACATTTTTTAAATTCCTCAGTTTCAGCACACTAGCAATAGATAGCATAATATTTAAACACGTAAAGTGGTAGGCATCCAATTTTAACTGCCATACCAATTCCTTGAGTTCCAACAACAAAGATTCGGGGCCCCCCTGTTGTTTGAAACAAACTGATCAATAACTGTAAAGGTAAATTCATGATCCGGGCATTCCTTAATATGTTTTGCGAGGGTGTTGTCCAATTTTCCCTTCCTGATGGCATACAAATGTTCATAAAGGCATTCCTGCAATCTCTGGTCCATTTTCCCTACATAAAAAGCCGGGCATAAAGTGCACTTAGCTAGGTACACTGCATGGGAACTATTGCAATAGAATCTACCCCTAATGTAAAACTTAGAATCTCTAATCAAAAAATAAGTACCTGCTTGTACAAACCTACAGTATTTGGACATGCTGCATTTAAATATCCCTGATCTAGCATTGGACGGCTGGGTGCTCATACCTAAAATATTCTTAAGATTCAAGCCTCTCTTAAAAACAACTTTAGGTGATGGGCCAATCTGGGATGAAACCTGATTATCTGACACAAGAAAGCTCCAATTCTTCTTGATGATAGACACAATTTCACCCGCATCGACATTGAATGGAGTGATAAAACTACAAGAAAAAAGGCTAATGTCCTGGACTATTTCAGGAGGTAAACCTGGTTCTGAAATCTGATTGTTTAATATAGGAAGATAGAAAACAATTGTTCTCTTTGAACGAACCTCATTACATAATTCTGCCACCAAACTACCTGGGTAACCTCTATTAAGGAACAAATCCCGAATAAAGAGACATTCATCCAAAAAATCTTCATCTCTTGATACCATCCTGGCCGCTCTCACCAATTGGCCCTTAACGATCAATCTCTTCTGGTGGTATGGATGGTTACTATTGAAATGCAAGTAAGAATTGGAGAATGTGGTTTTACAGTGGATTTTAGCTAGGTAGCAGCCATGGGGTATGTTCTTGTACAAATCCACATCCAAGTAAGCAATTCTCTCTTCAGAAGAATTCAAAGTGAATTTAAGGAATTCAGTAGAGCTATTAAAGCTTGTAACTAAAAGCTCTGCCAATTCACTGTTACCCTTGAGGATAATAAAAATATCATCCAAAAACCGGGTATAAAGGAGAGCTTTTTCTTTGATTATAGGATTTGAGAACACAAATTCTTTCTCCCAAAAAGCCATTACCAAATTGGCAACACTCACCCCACAAGGAGACCCCATGGGGACCCCAACCAACTGGTGATACCATCGGTTGTTGAAAGAGAAGAAATTGCACATCAAAACAATATCTAACAATTCTCTGATCATTAGAATTTCATTAGCTGGTGCTTGCTTGTACAACATCACTGCTTGGATCCAATCCACAGCCACGTCATGTGGGATCGAAGAGTATAAATCTACCACATCGATGGTTAAAAAAAAACTTTCAATGCTGAATGGAATTTGGCTAACCCTAGCCAAAAATGACCAGGAGTCCTTGCATATGTGTGTCTCACTGGAAACATATTGACTTAAAACTTTTTGTGAGGAAACTTAATTTACATCTAATAATGGGGGAACAGAGGATTTTGAATAACCCGTTCCACATTGCTAGTACTTTTAACCCCCCTTTGCATCTGTCCCTAAGCCTTTTTGAGCAGCTATGTGATTTGGACATTCGGTTTCTACTTCAGTCCAACTGACCGGTGTCCTTCAATATCAACAAAAAGGAAAAAGACCTTCTGGATTTACTACGCAGCTCCTCGGTTCGGGTGATGCAACCAGATAAAGGTGGTGGTCTAGTGGTTATGGAGGGAGATGATTGCATCAACCGAATGGTAGCTATATTGGATTCTAAGGCTTATAAAGAAGTCTCAAGAAATGAGTTGAATGTTAATATAGCCCGAGTGAAATCTTATTTTGAGGACATGTTTGTTAGCGGGGTTATTGAAGTGGATGTCTTCAATTATATCTCTACCCCTAACCCGAGAATACCAGTACTCTTCGGGAATCCAAAGATTCATAAAAGTATCCAAAACCCCCCTATGTGTCAATTGGTTAGTGCAAGGGGAAGTATTACATATGCAGCGGCTAAAGTTGTTGAAACAATATTGAAGAAATATGTTTCCAGTGAGACACACATATGCAAGGACTCCTGGTCATTTTTGGCTAGGGTTAGCCAAATTCCATTCAGCATTGAAAGTTTTTTCTTAACCATCGATGTGGTAGATTTATACTCTTCGATCCCACACGACGTGGCTGTGGATTGGATCCAAGCAGTGATGTTGTACAAGCAAGCACCAGCTAATGAAATTCTAATGATCAGAGAATTGTTAGATATTGTTTTGACATGCAATTTCTTCTCTTTCAACAACCGATGGTATCACCAGTTGGTGGGGGTCCCCATGGGGTCCCCTTGTGGGGCGAGTGTCGCCAATTTGGTAACGGCTTTTTGGGAGAAAGAATTTGTGTTCTCAAATCCTATAATCAAAGAAAAAGCTCTCCTTTATACACGGTTTTTGGATGATATTTTTATTATCCTCAAGGGTAACAGTGAATTGGCAGAGCTTTTAGTTACAAGCTTTAATAGCTCTACTGAATTCCTTAAATCCACTTCGAATTCTTCTGAAGAGAATTGCTTACTTGGATGTGGATTTGTACAAGAACATACCCCATGGCTGCTACCTAGCTAAAATCCACCGTAAAACCACATTCTCCAATTCTTACTTGCATTTCAATAGTAACCATCCATACCACCAGAAGAGATCGATCGCTAAGGGCCAATTGGTGAGAGAGGCCAGGATGGTATCAAGAGATGAAGATTTTTTGGATGAATGTCTCTTTATTCGGGATTTGTTCCTTAATAGAGGTTACCCAGGTAGTTTGGTGGCAGAATTATGTAATGAGGTTCGTTCGAAGAGAGAAATTGGTTTCTATCTTCCTATATTAAACAATCAGATTTGAGAACCAGGTTTACCTCCTGAAATAGTCCAGGACATTAGCCTTTTTTCTTGTAGTTTTATCACTTCATTCATTGTCGATGCGGGTGAAATTGTGTCTATCATCAAGAAGAATTGGAGCTTTCTTGTGTCAGATAATCAGGTTTGTTCCCAGATTGGCCCATCACCTAAAGTTGTTTTTAAGAGAGGCTTGAATCTTAAGAATATTTTAGGTACGAGCACCCAGCCGTCCAATGCTAGATCAGGGATATTTAAATGCAGCATGTGTAAATACTGTAGGTTTGTACAAGCAGGTACTTATTTTTTTGATTAGAGATTCTAAGTTTTACATTAGGGGTAGATTCTATTGCAATAGTTCCCATGTAGTGTACCTAGCTAAGTGCACTTCATGCCCGGCTTTTTATGTAGGGAAAATGGACCGGAGATTGGAGGAACGCCTTTATGAACATTTGTATGCCATCAGGAAGGGAAAATTGGACAACGCCCTGGCAAAACACATTAAGGAATGCCCGGATCATGAATTTACCTTTACAGTTATTGATCAGTTTGTTTCAAACAACAGGGGGGCCCCGAATCTTTGTTGTTGGAACTCAAGGAATTGGTATGGCAGTTAAAATTGGACGCCTACCATTTTCCGGGTTTAAATAATATGCTGTCTATTGCTAGTGTGCTGAAACTGAGGAGTTTAAAAAGGTAAGATGGTATCAGGGAGGATCATTATGTAACTTTCCTTTAGTATGTTATGATTTCTGTGTTTTATTCCTTTCTTTATTACATTTTTATTTTTTATTCATACCATTTTAGTAAATTGTTTGGTATAGACAATTCATTGTATGGTAGTCAGCTAGTTAGCTTTGATAGTTTTATTTAGGGTTTGTTCCCTATGGTGTTCTTTCATTGTTTTTTTCTTTAATAGCTATTTAATATGTGAGGATATATTTTAGGATATATTTTAAGAGTTTTTTTGTATCAAAAGTAATTTTAATAAGGTTAGATGAGCATGCATTTGCACTGTGTTGGTGTTGTAAATGTTTTTTTTAGGAGATGTTGGTTAACCAACTTATTTTTCAAGTATTAATTTATAATTGAAAATATTATTAATACTATATATAGTATTTAGTTATTTAAGTGATTGTAGAGTAGGGGCAATGTCCTTAGTGTTAGTACTATGTTTTTAAATTTCCATGGAGTGTGGTGATGTCATGCGTTTTTGTATTTAAATTAACAACGAAAGTGGCACACTATTTGTAAATTTTGATTTCTGAAGAAGTTGGCGGGGTATGCTGATGAAAAGCAGGACTGTTGTGTTGCTTAAATAAATTTTACAGTTGTTGATCGTAGCGGGACTGGTGCAAGTGGATTTTTATTTCATTCAAGTATTCTGGCGTATTGTCCTTCAGGCTTTCAATTTTGCTGGTTTGTCTTATATGCCTTGCCTATCCTTACAAACCTAAGCTCTGTGTAACATCTGACCTAACCTCCTGTTACAACAAAATAGCCAAATTTGCTACCAGTAGTGCACACTGAGCTCACCGTTGCTAAGCCTTAAAGCAGCTAAACTGGCTAGAGCTTAACAGCTGTATAACATCCTCTCAGCTATTTATGGCATACAAACTGATATATTTTCCTGAACAATTCCCTGCATTAAAAAAAAACATATTGTTGCCCTGCACCCCCACAATTTTCCTCCGTTCTGGTGATAAATTTCTACTAAGCTCTACTAAAGCAAATAATTCATTGGGGTACTCACTATATTCCTGTTACATCTGCAAACTCTGGAACACCATCCCTACACAAGTAAAAATGACTAACAAATTTCCAAGCTATAAAATCCAAACAAAACCTTACCAAGTCCTTGTCATGCTCATGTTCATCACCAGGTTGAGACTTCTAGTAAAAGCACAATCGTTCATTGTTTACCAGATAATTTTTGCCCTGCTCTGCTTGAATAGTTACAACTCCTAGCAACATTCCCTTTTGCCCTTGAATTAATACATCCCTTTTTACCCCCCAAACATTTCTCATCTTTCTCTTTTTCTAACTGCTCTCATCCACCACTCTACCCCTCTCATGCATCTCATGGATACTTAAGTCATAAACCTTCTCGATATTTCACTTTGAAACAGGCAGGCTAAATAGAATCTCTGTCGCTTCTATATCATAACATTGCAAACTGAAAATATCGAATGTTCACAAGAGCGAAAATGCTGAAACTCGACTTCGGTATTGTGGGGGGCTGCATCCCCCACATCCCCCACTAAATATATATATTTCAACTCTGAGATTGCACTACAGTGAGGAAAGGGCAAATATCTCAATCTTCACTGTACTGCGATCCCAAAAACTGACCCTCGACATTTTGGCACTTTCGCTGTTGTGCCATTCGACATTTTCACTTTGTGATAATATGATATAGATCCTCTCTGTCATATGCAATTACCACTGTCCTCCTATACAGCACTAATATCTTCCATCCCCTCCTACATCATTTTATAACTTGCTTCAATCTATGTCTTGAACTTTTTACAAACCTATATAATACTAAAATCTCCCTTCCTACATAATTTTAAAAATAACTTCATTACGTATCTTGAACTTCTTGCAAACCTTTCTTTACTGAAATGAAAGAACACTAAACCTTTTTTACAATAATGTTTCCCTTCTGCAGTATCAATCCATTTACTTCTGCAAGATTTTCACCTGGAACAACTGTATAGACTTATTGTTGATGTGAATACTTGACTGTATATATCTGTCTTGTAATTATCTCTGATGTTTCATGAGAAATATAACTGTTGTTTTACTGAGTACTGTTGGAAATTCAGTTGTTAATAAGATAAATGTAGTGTGATGGAGGTTTTCTCTCTAGGCCTCTGCTGAATATGGACTCTTCCCAGTCGTACTTTCCTGGACAACAAAGCCAAATAAATTAAATGAGGTAAAGTATAGTGATAGAGGCGGGAGGTGCAGCCAGATGTGATGATAGAGCCATTAAATGAGGTAAGGTATAATGATGGAGGCAGGAGGTGCAGCGAGATGTGATGATGGCACTATTAAATGTGGTAAGATATAGTGGTGGATGCAAGAAATGCATGAATATGTCATGATGGAGCCAATAAATGAGGTAAGATATAGTGATGGAGCCAGGAGGTGTACCAAGATGTGATGATGGAGCTATTAAATGAGGTAAGATATAATGATGGAGGCCAGAAGTGCAGGAGGATGTAATGACAGAAGCAGAAAGTGCAGCAGAATATGATGATGGAAGTAGGATGCGGTGAACTTTGAGCAGCAAAAGGACAGTATGACTACATACTTCAGGACAAAGCTGCAGAGTTGTTATTTCAGGCCTAGTGAATAGATGAAAGCACTAGTATGGGTCATGAAGAGGAAGTCCACACCTGTTAACACCAAAATAATGAACAACAAAAAAGTGAACTTTAAACCCCAATCCCACATAAAAACAAGCTGTCAAAACAATGAATGGTAGAAAAATGAAACAAAATAAAAACAAACTATATAAAATAAAATCAAAACTGATTTTTGCAGTAGGAAGCAGGGCCCCTGAACCCCTACTAACTTACATATAAAAACTCCACTAGCACACTACCTGTAGCTAAAAAGAAATCTGCCTTAATACAGGAATTAATGCCAGTCCACACTTGTAACCATACAGTCAATAATTAACAAATAATGTAAAAAACATTACATACAGTAACCTACACATACCGAACATATTCCACCCTACAAAATCACATACCAAACATAACTCAATATAAACTCTGCAGTTAAAATTCCATGTGGCTTTATTGCTGATCACAGATACCAGCATTTATACTTCTATTAATTTGTTCAAACAGGATCACAGCAAAAATGTTTGGCCTTATATGCCTTCAAACAAATGGACTGCAAGTGCGCACACACACACACACACACACACACACATGCACACTACAAATATAAGTGGGAAGGCTGGACTGATTTAACACATTTTTATTAATAATGTAGTAACTGTCTGGGATAATACAGTTTGAGCAGGAATAAAGTTAGAACACAGGATTGGACAAAAAATAGCAGCCGAGTTTCAGCATTTTCCTGTAAGGTTCCTAAAGCAAAGCACAGTACACAGGCTATAAAGCATTAGGAAGCAACCATGAAAAGCATCTGGAAATCATTATCACACCTTAAATAAATCATGAAGAGCAAAATGAGAAAGTAGTGGTAGTACTGGCTAAAACAATGCAAGAACACAGTCCAAGAAATGGAATCTATAGAAGTTGATATCACAAATCCATTGCACAGCGCTTTAATGCCTGGAATATTGCATTCAGTTCTGAAGACCACAAGGAAGGACAAATACAACTGCTAGGTAAAGTGTAAAGGGATTTTATCAAACTTAGGAAAATAGATCAGCTGCTACACAAAAAAAAAAGACTACAGAATCTGGGAATAATCACTTTCACGTAGAGGAAAGGAGATTTGGTATACGTACATAGGATACTGAGGCAAAACTTGGGAGAATGAATAGGTGGCAATTGGTATGGCTGAACAGTGATAGAAAGTATATTTAGAAGAGATGAGAAAAAGCATTGCCTTACAGAGAGGGTGGTAGGAAATGGAACAGGTTAGCAGAAGAGAGTTTGTAACTTCCAATAGTATATAGTTTTAAATTAATGAAAGACAGCTGAAATAGGACTCTAAATTAAATGGATTAGAAGTGGTACAGTGCTGTTGCAGTTAATTTGCCTGTATGAAACCTCTTTATTCTCTGCTTTAGCTCTGAGTTTCTCTGTGGAGTCGGCATGTTCCCCTACGTCCAGTCAGGTTTTGCTTGGTGATTTAGTTTCCCCCACATACTTTACACATACTGTAGCCCTAGGTGAACTAGTGGTCCCCTTAGTGTGTGTGTGTGTGTGTGTGTGTGTGTGTGTGTGTGTGTGTGTGTGTGTGTGTGTGTGTGTGTGTGTGTATACATTTGTGTATAATGTGAGTGTGTGTGTGTGTGTGTGTGTGTGTGTGTGTGTGTGTGTGTGTGCGTGCATGTGCATTTGTGTATATGTCAGCGTATGTATATGCCTGCCTGTGTGTGTGTGTGTGTGTGTGTGTGTGTGTGTGTGTGTGTGTGTGTGTGTGTGTGTGTGTGTGCATATGCATGTGTGTCTGTGGGTATGTGTACATGTATAGTTGTGTATATGTCAGTATGTCTGTGTCTGTGCTCTATAATGCATTTATTTCAGGACCAATTCTCTGTGCTATGCCCTTCCTCTGCCTCTACAGATTCCAGCTCCCTGTGGCCCTGACTAGGATAAACTTGTACAAAGAATAAATGAACAAATAAATGAAAAATGAATGAATGAATGAATGAATGAATGAATGAATGAATGAATGAATGAATGAAAAAATGAATGGATGAAGAGGGAGGCAGCTGCACAGAGCTAGGTGTAACATCCAGGTAAACTAGACAGCTGTGTTCCTTTCTGCTTATGTCAGTATAATTAACTGTTTATATGAGTGTATAAAATGCAGATATGGTGACAGACAGCACAGACAGACTGATATGAACATAAACACTCAGAAATCTGTTGTATCAGCATGACTGTATTACTAGAACCCCTAAATCTGTAGCTGCTCTGATACTTTGTAACAAGAAATCACATCATCATTAAGGCCGTGTGCCACTGTTCTAAGTTCCAATTCTACCTTCTACCTTAATGCATTGCCTCTAACTACTATTCTCTCTTATAAAGTGCAGGTGTTGTCCCCCTTCTGAAACCTCTGCTCCCTGAAATCTCATACAAGATTTCTTCCCTCTGTGCGGTGTCATAACAGTCCTGAGTACTTTTCCTATTTCTCCCATTTCATAAAAGTACATGGGTGTCCTTCTCATCCCTACACTTTCATACAAGGTATCCAAGTGTACCTTCACTGTCTCCAAAGGGACCCAAGTGTCTCTCCCCACCCCTCCCTGTAGTCTCATATGAGGGAGGGGGATGTTTACCCCTTCACTGCAACCTCATACAATCATACAAGATGATGTTTGGGCCTCTTCCTCCTTATAAACATACAGGAGACCTAAATACTTCTTCCTTTCCTACTGGCTTATATTTGGCACCCAGGTGCCTTTCTTTTTCCCATAGCCTCATACAAGGGACTTAACTAGCTCACTCCAATGCAAGGGACTTTAGTGCCCCTCACTAAGGCACAGTCTAGTTAGTGCATAGGAGTCAAGTGCCTTACGCTCCCTTACTTTGAAGAAGACTCTCACAGAATATTTCTATCATGCAGCTAAATGTTCAAATAATGTCATAAGCACCACCCCCCTTACAGACACACACAGACACACAGACACACACAGACACACACACACACACACACACACACACACACACACACACACACACACACACACACACACACACATACACACACACACACACACACACGCACACACATACACACACTCAGACACACTTAGACACACACAGACACATGCGCGTGCACGCGCGTGCACACACACAAGATGCACATTTACTTCCTGCAGTTTCCACTCCTTAGGCAAATCCCACTTCCCTCCAGTTATCATTGTTGCCTCATGCTGTACTCCACCAGTAATAAAATGCCCCTCTCAGATTAAATACCCTACTTCTACATCACAGGGATAGCTAAGAGGGGCATTTTATTACTGGTAGAATGAGCTCACATCACTGGTAGGGTATATAATCTGAGATCTGTGTTCCGGAATGAGCTCACACCATTGGTAGGGTATTTAATCTTAGATCTGTGTTAGGGAATGAGCTCACATCACTGATAGAGTATTTAATCTGAGATCTGTGTTAGGGAATGAGCTTACATCACTGGTAGGGTATATAATCTGAGATCTGTGTTCTGGAATGAGCTCACATCACTGGTAGGGTATTTAATCTTAAATCTGTTAGGGAATGAGCTCACATCACTGATAGAGTATTTAATCTGAGATCTGTGTTAGGGAATGAGCTTACATCACTGGTAGGGTATATAATCTGAGATCTGTGTTCCGGAATGAGCTCACATCACTGGTAGGGTATATAATCTGAGATCTGTGTTCCGGAATGAGCTCACATCAATGGTAGGGTCTATAATCTGAGATCTGTGTTCCGGAATGAGCTCACATCACTGGTAGGGTATATAATCTAAGATCTGTGTTCCGGAATGAGCTCACATCACTGGTAGGGTATATAATCTGAGATTTGTGTTAGGGAATGAGCTCACATCACTGGTAGGGTATTTAATCTGAGATCTCTGTTAGGGAATGAGCTCACATCACTGGTAGGGTATATAATCTGAGATCTGTGTTCCGGAATGAGCTCACATCACTGGTAGGGTATATAATCTGAGATCTGTGTTCCGGAATGAGCTCACATCACTGGTAGGGTATTTAATCTTAAATCAGTGTTAGGGAATAAGCTCACATCACTGATAGAGTATTTAATCTGAGATCTGTGTTAGGGAATGAGCTTACTTCACTGGTAGGGTATATAATCTGAGATCTGTGTTCCGGAATGAGCTCACATCACTGGTAGGGTATATAATCTGAGATCTGTGTTCCGGAATGAGCTCACATCACTGGTAGGGTATATAATCTGAGATCTGTGTTCTGGAATGAGCTCACATCACTGGTAGGGTATATAATCTGAGATTTGTGTTAGGGAATGAGCTCACACCACTGGTAGGTATTTAATCTGAGATCTCTGTTAGGGAATGAGCTCACATCACTGGTAGGGTATATAATCTGAGATCTGTGTTCCGGAATGAGCTCACATCACTGGTAGGGTATTTAATCTTAGATCTGCGTTAGGGAATGAGCTCACATCACTGTTAGGGTATATAATCTGAGATCTGTGTTAGGGAATGAGCTCACATCACTGGTAGGGTATATAATCTGAGATCTGTGTTACGGAATGAGCTCACATCACTGGTAGGGTATATAATCCGAGATCTGTGTTCCGGAATGAGCTCACATCACTGACACAGTCAGCCATAGGACAAGCAGAAGTGAATGTTGATTTGCTCTTTAATCCTATTAGTGGGGTCTGGCATCTTGAGCTGTTGGTGTTACTCCTAGTGGAAATCAGTAGCTTTGCTAAGTGACCTATTGGTAAAGGATGGTGGTGTGACAGACTCAACTGGACAGCATTCCGTGGATGCAGTAGGGCTACTAATACAACTATGATAAAAGAGACTGACTGATACACCCACAAGGATGAGGGTCTCTAGCTAGCCCCTCATTAAAGCCCTCAATCTCTGGCCTTTAGTACAGATAGCTTAATGTTCCTTCTTCATACCCACAATGTCAGGGAGTATAGTACAATGTTAATAACCCAGGACAAAAATATCACAAGATGCAATAGCTGCTTTGCAAATTTCCAAAGATTATTAACAGGTGTTCACACTACACCGGAAAAGAGAAGGGGTGTTTTTTTACATAGTACAGCAATTCATTTATTTTTCTGGTCATTTATAGTTCCAAAGAAGAAAAACATTTGTTCCAGTCAAAGCAGAATAACTGCATGTTGCATAGGCATCTGTCTTGATATTTGGCAATTCCACTGCCAAAACCGGTCATTATCGGGGGGGTTACCTGTACTATGCTGCACACATTGCTGTTATGTCTTGTCCCATTCTTTAATTCTGGGAACTTATCAAGCTTGGCCTTCTTTGAACTCTACTATTATCAGCACTTTGTTCCTTTTTTTTCTTATTAGTTTTCTTCTGCTCCATGTTTTTTATGGATAACTAACTTTATGTTTTTCATATGTGAGGTACCTGAAACTGCTTCCATAATCACCCCCCTCCCATTTCTGACTTATGGAGTCTCTTCTCATAACTGGTCTAATGCAATACCATTAGTTAATTATATTGTCTTCTTTTTATAATTTTCTTTTCATTTATGGCTTCCCTATTCATCCTTTGTATATCAGGGTTTTTTATCTGCTTAAGAAAAAACAAAAGTAAACTACTCTTGCAGTCTAACCCATATTCTGAAGACAAAAAAGCTGGCAAACTGACTAGTTTGTTATTTTCTCATATTTCCTTAATTTACAGAGTAACGTCCAGTGACTAATAGTATTCTTATTAGTTTTACTAGTAAATTATTTTATTGTTATTCAGGGCTAGATTTGTTTTTTGGTCTACATTATATAATAACATTTGTACTGAGGGTGTCTTGTCTCACAAAAGTATGAGTGACTTTCTGCATCCACCTTTGTACTAGGAACAACCTACTTTACCTAGCCAGACATGTCCTGTATTAAGAAGGATTTGCAAATTAGTTATTTTTTAATATTGCTTATAGTGAAATGAATCATTATAGCCAAGTCTGTTTCACAAAAGGAAAGAACCCTGATTGTGGTCCAGGTAATCTGAGCCTTGATTAGTCAATCCAAGCTTTAAAGAGTCAGTCAGGAGATAGAAGCTGGGTGTTGTTTTTGCCAGATCACCTGCCTGGAAGAAAAAGGTCTTTTCCCTCAGGGCTACAGCCCTCAGTGGATGCAAGGAACTGTAGCCCTAAAGCACAACTTGTGTAATGTGCATGCAGTTCATCAGTGGACTAACTCCTCACTGATGTGACTTTGTGCTGGATGTAAGATGGGGCAGTGGCTAGGGCGTAACTAAAATCACTCTGTAGCTGTCAGGATGGTATGGGACTCAAATGCCCTAATCCCCTATCTGTCAACCTCCAGAACACTTACACATGACATTTCCTCACATTCCAGATGCTGATCTATGAGGGATAACCCAGACAGGTGCTGAGGACATTCTGGAAGAGATTATTGAGGGAGAGCTATAGAATGTTACTAATGGCAGACAGCTGTGGAGGGAACCAAAAAATATATAATAAAAATGAAACGAGCTGTAATTTTAGATTACCACATATAATTTATAGTATGTATTGCTTACTTTCCCTTAATTTTATTTTGCACCTATGTTTTCAGTCCCTGGGCTTCTAAAGGTAAATGTATTCCTAGCAGGGGGTATTTGCACTGTCCATTTTTTACTACATTGTCCACTGTACATGCATCACTGCATTCTCTTAATGGTATACTGTCTCTCTTGCAACAGGAAGGCTGTTCTTTTAGGGGTATCATTCTAATCTTTCTTGTTATGCAAATGGTTCTAACCATTTATTCCATATGCAGTAAGAAGGCCTTTGCTATACCTTCACATGTGTAGAAAAGGCTTTTAGCATTTTGTCTGCTGTGATAAAAGCCTCTGCGATTTGTCTTGTATACAATATGAAGGCTGCTTAGGAATCCTAGTGCCCATTCATGGTATTTATGTTTCCAAAATCTCTTATATATTTGAATCTGCTTGCTGTAAACATCTGTTGCTAATTTTGCATCCTAAGAATCCCCCTTCCATAAATCCTGTTCTAAATATTTCAGACTTAGCCACCAGACTGGCGTTCTTAACACCTGTAATATATTTGCACATGTTTTAAATGATTTTCCCATAATACTATATGTCACAATACTATTTATGTAGTCTCCAGCAGACATCTGTCTTAGTTCATTAGACTTTCAAAGTTTGCTGGGGTACCGTGAAAGCTGAACTACATTTGCAATTATTCAAGAGGGCAGTGACAGCCAGTAAACTGGTTACTTTGTTGCTTTTGGGGAATTTGCCAGTGTATTTTTGAAGGTGAATAAATATAAAATAATTCACCTTCCTTAAATGTTTTAAATTGTAGCAGCATGAAAAGGAGTGGTGAGTTGAATTATTTTATTTGGTTTGGTGGTTGGCTTAAGTTGTTTACCTCACATATACAAGGTACAGGGTTTGATTCACACTTAGTCACAGTCTGGTTATTGGCTTGTTTGTGACAGTCTAAAAACTGATTACCTAGTATAATTCTAAGATATTTATCAGGAACATGAAACAGGTATCAAATTGAGAATGAGCATTTAGATATCAGTAAAGTACACATTCAAATACCATTTTTGAACTATCTGTTAGCATGGTGAGATGGCTCAGCAGTTTCACTTTCTATCATTTGCAATTAATTCTTTTGGACATTATGAAGTTGGTATGACATTTCCTACATGTTCCATTAAGGTACACATTCTAAATTTCCTTTTACTTCAGGGTATACATTTGTAAGTGCTTCTCAAAGACTTGTGAAGACCCGAGTGTAGTGTTCTAAGATCAACATCCGAAGTGCCTCTCAATTAATGTTTTATTTCCTGCATCATTACTTACCTTCCAGTTGATCAAACTGCCACTTTCTGCTCAAAAATACTCTTAACCTTTCTACCCCCTGTATACTATTCCCCCGGGGGTTACCTCAGTCATAGGGGGGGTTGGGAGGGGAATATGGAAAGATGGAGCAGAGCCTCCAACAGCATCATGTACACTGTTGTGTACGTGGGGTATTTTTTGGAATGCCTTGTTTGGGTCAGAGCTGCTGAGAATTACGTATCCTCAAATGTAATGCCGGTTAGCTCCTGATGCTTGAATTCTCAATGGAAATCTGTCTTTCTTGTGATGACAGCATATACTCTCATCATCAGGAATTGTGCCTAATCACAGACAGAAGATGCTCCCCTTCCTCCCAGCGGGGGTAAGCTAGCAGAATGCCACTTCTTCCCAGTCCACTCTCCTTGGCTCCTCCAGTAGCCAAGCCACTAATCAATCATGGAGTGCAGTCAGGGCTGAATCCCACTATGCTGTACAGCTAGGGACCTGATCAAAGAATTCGAAAGACCTGAGGATAACATTCTAAGAATACCTCCAGACATTTGCATCATGTTGGGAGGGTGGCCTAATGGTTAAGGTGTTTGCCTTACAAACACAAGGTGTGGGGTTTGAGTCTCACAAGGGATAATTGGCTAAGCTTAAAATTGCTCACAAGGGCAGTTAGCTTAGTAAGAATCTATGAATCTATGTATAATGTAAATAATCACCCCAAATAAATGTATTTCCTAACACCAACGTAACTGTGTCTGAATCCTGATCTCAGGACATCTGCTGGCTCAAAAAATTTATATTACAAGTTTTATGGGGATATTTTTTCACAGGTATATAGATATAGAGTGAATGCTACCAGATCTGGCCATGCAGTAAGAGTGCATGTCCCCTGCCACAGGTGAGGCAGCTTATCCCATTATTCTGAGTTCTTAGATTCATAGGTTAGTACTAGGTTAGCTGCCCTTGGGGGACATTATAAGCCTAGCCAATTCCTCCATGCAAGAATCAAACCTTGCACCTTGGGTCTGTAAGGTAAACACCTTAATCATTATGACAATGTTCCAGCCCCAACAACAAAACTCCATCTGCACCCTACTAATAACTATGATGGCTTTGTCTTTCAGTTGTAATGCCCCTTTTGCTTCTTTTGAGCTTAATATTCTCATAGGTAACTAGCCGATATTCACTGTGTATGCTTTTTTCCCAGGTAAGACTACCGATTCACTTTTAATTATTAATCCTTGGGGATAACTTAGAAAGGTACAAGCCTCTCTTAGAATTTAAAATAAAGTGCTTAAGATACATTCAGTTATTAACTAAAAAGAGAAAACCTAGGGTCTATATTATAACCACGAAAGCCCGTTTAAGTGAATACGTAAACGTCAACACATATTGCGCAAACCGCGAGTACACTGAATGCCCTAAACCGTGAAATTCAAAATCTTGAATTGGCATAGTTGGCCCTTCTGTGGTATAGCTCCGTAAGGTAAGTGTGCGAGAGTTACAGACCTTAGGGTTAGGATGCGAGTTAAGGTAAATGCATAGATAGTAATGTATGTAAGGTTTAGTGTAGGGTTAGAAGTAGGGTTTTGTTAAGTTTATGTGTGTGGATTATTTATCTTGTTTGGGTATAGCTCATTAAGGTAAGTGTGCGATAGTTACGGACCTTAGGGTTAGGGTGCAGGTTAAGGTAAGTGCATAGATAGTAATGTATGTAAGGTTTAGTGTAGGGTTAGAAGTAGGGTTTCGGTTAGTGCATGTATGTTGTTTATTTATTTTGTTTTGGTGGGTAGTATGTAGTGAGCGGTGGGGTTGGCCAACTATGCTGGTTCAAGATTTTGAATTTTGCAGTTTAGGGCGTTCGGTGTATTCGCTGTTTGCGCAATATGTGTCGACGTTTACATATTCGTTTAAACGGGCTTTTGCAGTTATAATATAGACCCGAAAACCTACTGAGACTGTGTTATTTTACAACAGGCAGACAATAACAATGGAAGATGAAGACCTTCACTATTCATTTCTACAACAGCACATTTGATTAACATTATTTTAAAGGTTTTATTACACCTTTCTACCATACCGTATGTCTTTGTGTTATTTTGTAATGTGGTTATTGATTCCTAGAATCTTATTTAGGCTTTACAGTAACCTTGCTGCAACACTGGTTCCTTGTATTATAAAGATGTGCTTTGAATATCAGTATAACAAAAAAAAAGCTATTCTTAACTATTTTCAAAGTTATAGCCTAAGGGAATTCAGCAAGGTTGTTGTGTCTTTCGGATTTTTCGGTTAGGAGTCGCCACAGCGGAACTCTGGTCCGCTAATGATTGGCAGTAGATCTTTATGTGCCGAGTTGCCAGCTCTGACGCACAACCTTCAATGAAGGTATGCCCATTCACGCATGTCTCCACACAGAAAACACTCTAGCTGAGAATCGAACAGGACAACGTCTTACTGTGAGGCGACAATGCTACCGCAGCACCACCACCA
This sequence comes from Protopterus annectens, assembly GCF_019279795.1. Classification (NCBI taxonomy): domain Eukaryota; kingdom Metazoa; phylum Chordata; order Ceratodontiformes; family Protopteridae; genus Protopterus; species Protopterus annectens. The sequence goes on along the minus strand of NC_056733.1, from coordinate 709,044,463 downwards.
AATTCAAATATGCCTGTGCCTCAGCTAGACAGAGGAACAGGTCCTACAGTATCTATGCCTTTTAGTGAAATGTATTAGGTTGGTAATAGCATATTTAACAATGGAACTTTCTCATTGGGAGGTGCATTTTTCTGACAAAGCTGGTAAGAACTACAAACTAAATTAATATACCTCCGTACCTCAAAACAGTGTCAAATAAATTTCTTAGGAAGACAATGATACATAACTTCTGGAAGCAAGTTATATCGATATTTTTCCCAAACAAGGGTGGAAATCTATGTTTGGCATCCTCCTACAAAGCAATATCTGTATTTAATCATAACTAAGACCTATTTCTATTTATTTTTATTTATTTATTTATTTTACATTTGCAAGTTTGCCCATTTTCAACAGAGGCCCGGAGGGAAAAGCTCCACATAATAACAAAATAACAGTCAGTATTTTAAACAATAGTGAAACAATCAGAGAAATGGTAGTAATAAATTACATAATAACATATTATCACAGTTCAAGTTAGTAATAAAGCTAAGCAGATCACTTAGTAACACATATTTTGGGATTTACACTTAGTGACAAGAAATTATTCAGTGGAGTAGTGTCTCAGAGACACAACAGCTTAATATACAATGCAGTAGTGTCTCAGATATGCCTGTTTGGTACTGTAAATTATGTTTAATGTTGTTATAATCACATTGGAACAGTAAGCAAATAGAAATATATTGAAGGTGGAGAGTAGGGAGAGAGGGAGAGGATGTGAGTAAGTAAGGTATTCAGTAAGCACAGAGATATAGTGAACATGGAGAGTAGGGAGAGAGGGTGAGGATGTGAGTAAGTAAGGTATTCAGTAAGCACAGAGATATAGTGAACATGGATGGCAGGGAAGAGAGGGTGAGGATGTGAGTAAGTAAGGTATTCAGTAAGCACAGAGATATAGTGAACGTGGATAAAAGGAAGAGAGAGGGTGAGGAGGGGAGGAACGGGTTCAGCCTGGTAAGGTGCAGGAGCATAACCAGCTGTCATTTAGGTGCCACTTTAGCAGGTTTTTGAAGTGCATTATGTTTGCTGTGTTTAGTATGTTCTGGGGAACAGAGTTCCGTGATTTATTTATGTAGTTAGAATATAGTCAGTCTCCAAAGCTGTTGCTGGATTTTGCAACTTCAACTAGTAATTGTTTTGAGGATCATATAATCCTACTATTGAGGTAGGTTTGTACTAGGTCCTGTAGGGATGGACATTTGTCTTGTAGACAAACTATGGAATGGGCTATGTAAGTTGGTTTAGGGTTATTAGGTTGGGCATCTCTAGCCATTTGACAATGGTGGTTTCTGTGGGGCAGGTTAGCGGCAAATCTGGCTATCTTATAGTAGCATGATTCAAGTTTGCTTAAGTCTGATTTTTTGACATTAGTAAATATAGGGGAGGCGTAGAATAAGAAACGCTAAAAAGTGCCAAAACTGTAGGAGAAACAGTCTGAAGCAATATTAAAGGCTTTATTCAATACTCCACAACACTCGATGTAGCTTAAAACATTAACGCCATTCATGTTGTGGAGTATTGAATAAAGTGTTTCTTGGTTTATTTCTGTGTGCCATTTCTTCTTTTTTCTTGGTTGAGGCATAGAATAAACTGGATATTAGATGGGTCTTGGCAATAGCTTGTCTGGAAGACTGTGTTAAGAAAGGTTTTATTCTGTAAAGGGAACCTAATTTAATGTGAGCCTTTCTGATGATAGCATGAGATATATGGTTGTCCAATTTTAACTTATCATCTAGAATGATACCTAGTAGCTTGGTTTCTGAGATGGGTTTAATTAGAGTGTGATTAGATGAGGTGATTGCAAAGTCATGGTGGGGGAAGTTTGTTTTGTGGCATTGGTTAGGAAACAGCATTAGTTTGATTTTGTTGAGATTAAGGATGAGCTGGTATTTTTCTAAGAAAGACTCAATGTCGGTAAAATATTTTTGAGTATTGTCTTGTAGTTATTTTAAGGTAGGTGTACTGCAGTTGACAGTGGAGTCATCTGCATATTGTATGATAGAAACAAGGTTAGTAGCTTTGCATAGGTTAATGGTCAGAACTGTGAAGAACAGAGGCCCAAGAAATGAGCCTTGTAGAACACCTACTGTGATGGGAAGTGGAAAGGAGAGGGCATTGTACCATTCAACTGATTGATAGCAGTCGGATAGGTAATTTTGGAACCAAATGAGAGTGGTTTTAGATATGTCAAGTGATACAAGCTCATGTAGGAGTTGTTCATGGGACACTGTGTCAAATGCCATTGACATGTTGAGAAATATTGAGGCAACCATTTGGCCATTGTTTTTTAGTTGGTTGACAGTATTGGTAAATTTGAGGAGTGCCGTGGTGGTACTATGGCCTGGACAAAATCTGTGTTGAGTGTGGGAAAGGAGCTTATTAGATAGCAAGTGTTGCATTAGTTGAGAGTGGTCACACTTTTCTAAGATTTTAGAAGGAGGGGATAATATAGATATTGGCCTATAGTTAGATAGTCGTAGGCACTGGAACTGTAAGGTGAGGAGGAGAGCACCCTCCCAATTTTGCATCCTTAAAAAAAAAAAAAAAAAAAAAAACAGAGAGATGCTACTTTCTATTTTAAAAAAGAGAGAGAGAGATGCCGAATACCTTTACTTCCATACTCGCAGTTCTCCCGCATTGCCATTCGTGGTTGCCTGTGGTTGCTTGGCTCTTTCAAAAAAAAAAAAAACTTCAGGACGTCTGACCATTAATAATGTCATTTCCAAGTTTGCTTGCCCTTTCCCATGCTGGTTGCTCTGCTTACTCGCTCGCCTGTCTCTGCCCTACTCTGACTGACTGCATTGCAGGGAAAAGTACTAAATTGTCCATCACAACACTGGCATCATAAGTCTTTTGACCTTTTTTGATCTCGTACAATCCACTTACACTGTACTGATGCTGTTAAAAAATAATCGAAACATGCACGCATATCTGCAGGTAGTAGGGTTTGGCTTTATTTTCCTGAATGTATCCATAAAGACTTAAAACGTAAAAGAACATAGGCATTCAGAAGCCATGTGTAACGTTTACTTTTCTTTATTTTTTTTTTATATATATAGCTTGTACCATGTATCTATTTGCTCATTGCTTCAAGAGTATCTTAGACTTGATGTCATGTGTCTAAACTCTTCTCAAGCAGATGAAATTCATGACACTTCACAACTGACAAGCTATCCATTCCCTCTTTTAATTTCCCATAGTTTGCAAAAATAGATTCAAGGGTAGTTATCAGAGCTTGACTTGTATCTCTCAACTGCAGAAATTCAACACATAACAAAACCAAATCAAAGTTGTGTACTGAAACAAGTCTACACTGACTTTTAGCTAATGTAAAGTTAGCATTCCATGAGATACAAGTTATTTCTGATTCTGTCTGGACTACAATTGTTACAGTTTCTTGTGTTTGTTTTATTTAGGTCATATCAATACAGAATGGTGTAAGGTTTTTTGTATTTGCATGGATTCAGCTATATATATATATATATATATATATATATATATATACACATATATATATATATATATATATATATATATATATTCTTATTTTTTCTTAGTTGTGAAGGAATTCTTTGTCTCCTTTAAACAATAAATTTTGATGTACTGACAGTTTATGAGGAAAGTAAGCTCTTATTGAAGGAATTAAGTGATTATTGCATTATTTGACCATTCAAACATGATGCTATGAGTCAGTTGTAGGGGTTATTCATTCAGGCCACACATGTTAAGCTCTTGCAGCTTTTCTGCAGAAAATGGTAGTCGATGTCTCTTTCAAAGGCGTCTCCTCATACTCCTGTGGTAACGTCCTCTTCACATACATGCTATATTTATAAGCTTATCGAACATAATCTTGCATTGAATTTGCATGCCATATTTTTGTAATGAAAGTAAATTTCTCTGGAGTTTTAAAGGGGATTTATTCAGTGATTTTTAAATATGTTCTTCAGTGATTTACAATCATATTCTTCAATAATGTTTTCAACCTAAATACATGTATAACATTTCTGACAGCCAAACAATATAGCTAACATATCTTTTTTGGTTTGAGCATAATATTGGTAGGAAACTGCCAAAAACCTTGACCTGTAAGCAAGTGGTCATTCTTTCTGCAATAAGGCTGTACCACAAAATTCTGGCTTGTACCTATGTGCAGATGTTGCAACATGTCATACAGTTTTAGTGGAAGTGCTTTGGTGATCAAACATTTCAACATGCCAGTGATTCAATAATTCAATAATTCAATGAACTGAAGTTCAAACTCAAAGCCTAGTTAGGCCATTTAAGAATCTGTCTGATCTCAGTACACGTAGAAAATGTCAAACTGGCACTCCAATCATCTAGATTATACTCAAATGACTTTATTTCATCAAAACATCCAATAAACAGACGTAAGGAATTCCATAATCTACCAGCTCTCGCTTGAAAAAAGTAGGCTTTAATCTTGAGATAACTGAAGCAAGCTTGACCAACTGTAGGCTTTAATCTTGAGATAACTGAAGCAAGCTTGACCAACTAATCATTATTTCCTGTCTGAAGTCCATAATAAATTCTATTCCTAACATAGCTGCCAGATTGTCATCATACAAACATTTGTCAAAGATATTTTCTTGTCCACATCACTCCTTAGAAGTTTTTAAGTTGCAGTAGTTTCATTGTTGGGTTGGAGATGAAAATACCCTTCATTTAGTTTTCTTTGGACATGGAAGTAATTTAGATTGCTCTAGCAAGACTTCACTTTTTTTTTAAAAAAATGTCATCTAGGAGATGCTTGACTGAAGAGGTTGCACGTATTAGTGTTGAGTCATCTGCATGTTGGATTATTTTTGCTTGTGGACAGACTGTATGCATTTTATTAATAAATATATTAAAGCGTCACAATCTTAATGTTGAATTTTGTGGCACACCTAATGCTGTTTGCTGAGGAATTGAAAACTCATCTACCCAGAGTATATACACTGTGTTCAGGCTCTAAGGTTCATTGTACTAACCATAAATATGACCGAAGCATACTTTTTGTGATGTAACTTATCTATGGATGGTTGATGGCGTATGTTTGCCCTTTGTTTACAAATTACTACCTTATTGTTGTAAAACAGTGTCCTTGCTTTATTCTAGACCTGCTGTGACATTAATAGAACTCGGGCATCCCTTGAACACTGATGTCATTATCAGATAATAATACGTATTTATTTAGGCTTTTAAAGCAGCATCTTCTTTCGGGTATCACCCAGTGTTGCAAGGACTGGTTGTAAACCTGAGACAAGCATAGGGTCATAGATTAGTGCTAGGCTAACTAATTGTGAGCCATTTTAAGCCTAGCCAATTACCCCTATGAGATTCAAACCCTGTACCTTGTGTTTGTAAGGCAAATACCTTAACCATTAGACCACCCTCCCAACTTGGTTAAACTACTGAAGAGATCACTGGGGGAAATGTTTCCTTTTGTTGCTTGCGCATACCTGGTGAAAGTACTGAAGGGATCACTTGGAGAATTTCATTTTGGTGCTTGTGCATACTTGGACATACCACAAAAGGGATTTTGAGGCAAAATGCTTCATTTTAGTGCTTGAGCAAACTTGGTGAAACCACTGAAGGGATCACTTGAGAAATGTAAATTTTCCTTACTCAAAGTTTCCATGCTCTACCCCCATGCATACCCGATACTAGATGGCAAACCTTGTTTTTTAAGCATTCAAACTAAATTATGTGGAGTTCCTTTAAGAGTAATCCTTTATTTCCAGCATGGTATTTCAGTGTGTATGTCTATGTGTGTGTGTGTGGGGGGGGGGGGGGGAGTGAGTGTTTGGCTGGTACTACAAATTGTTTTCATCTCTGTTTGTTATTTCCACAGCTAAAGTGTATGCTAACAATCCCTGCAATATATTTCTGTCAGTAAGCAACATTCTGTGGGCATGCGCAGTAAAAGAAAATGAAGCCTGAGAGTAAATCTGTGTGAAGTCAGCATTACTGGCTTGCTTCACTTTACTCAAAGATAATATATGCTTTCTTTCAAAGGAAAGCATGAATATTATCTGTGTTTAGGCAATGTCTTTGAAAAAAAATTAAATATGCAAGACTCCATTCCTTTAGTGTAGGGAATGCTCAGTGTACCAACATCCCCCCATGCAACACCACTGGAGGAAAATGTACCTGGGAAGACGTGAAGTCTACACAGAAGGCACACTAACTGAAAAACAAACTGTACAGCAATGTGAAGCAGCAACAATCACTGCTGTGCCACTGGTTGGCAATAATAATTAAAACTGATAGACACACACATATACACATACACACTCACACACATTCACACACATACAAGCACACACATGCGTGCACAGTCATGCAAAACACATAATTACGCATACACAACAAGCTCACACACATACATACACACACACACATACACTCTTTCTCACCCAGACTCTACAAACACACACACTCACACACATGCTACAAATATATACACGTACAGGAAACAACAAGCACATACACACACACACACACACACACACAGTTAAACAAACACATGCACTCATGCACACACTACAAATGCATACACAAAACACACACTCTGTGTTTATATTTTCTAAGAGAAAAAAGAATCACTGGGATTCAGATGGAATGTTTATTTACAATTTTACTTTTTATTGTGAGTCCTGTCTGTAATACTTTTCTATCTGCAATGGGATTGTATGTTTTCACTACAGAAAAGTATTAACCCCACAGCATATTATAGTTTTAATTTATTAGTTATTTCTTGAGTATTTATGGTACTACATGAGTTTATAGAGTTATGCTGGGCCCTTTACTATTTGGAATCTATTTTTCGGAAGTCTAGGTGAAAGGAAATGGCCTGTGGGAGCATGGATATAACATGGTTAGGCTGGTAAAGGTCCTATGGCCATTAGCATAGTAACCTCCTATAAATCTATGAACCCTTAATCCTATAACTTTGTTTGGATATTAATTACAGCTTGAGAAGAGAGTAGTGTATTATAATATGTTTGTAGTTATGCAAAGTTTTTCTATGTTATGCACTTTTGTCTGTATTTTGTTGAACATTTCAGGGTTAGTGAACTTTTTTCCAAAGAATTCGATCCATCCAAGTCGGAAGCTTCTGGTAGAAGCATTGTGTTTTTACCTGACTGGCCTGAGGAATTGACTGTGTAAAAGTCTTTCATCTTGCTGGTGTAAAAGAATTACACTTTTTGTCAGATTGTGTTCATTTATGCCTGTCTAGGACACCTGTGATTACAACACTTGGATTGCTTTTTAAAACCATGTGGACGTACACATGATATAAGTATTTTTTTTGCAGTTACTGTAACTGTCTTACTGCTATATAACACTTATTTGCTGAATGTATTGATTAGGTTGAATTTATCATGTGTTTCAGCCTGCACTTATTAAAAAATGCCATCCATTTGTCACTGCATTGCTCTTATGTTGTTTTAACAGTGTTCTAGCATTTCCTAACCATCTGGTAGGGCAAAAGCTGTTCTGAGTTTGACAAAGTTCTCCTGAGTGTGTCAAAATATTTCTAAGTTTTGCAAAGTTTCTCTGTGTTCTCTTTAGTTGCACAATTTTTATTGTATTTTCTGGAGCATTTCACGGGGTTAGTGAATTTATTTCCAAAGATTCTTGATATTGCAGGAAATTTGTTGTAAAGCATTTGTTTCTGCACTTGAGCTCAGAACCAGTTCATTTTACATTACAAGGGTTATTTTGCACTCTAGAGCTGAATCCAACACATCCAAGTTGGAAACTGCTAGTAGAAAGCTTACTGTGTTTTTATCTGATTGGCCTGAGGGATTAACTTTGTAGAAGTATTTTGTCCTGCTATGATAAGACATGCATTGTGAAAAGTAAATTCCCCATGCCCCCACCGTGTGTGTGTGTGTGTGTGTGTGTGTGTGTGTGTGTGTGTGTGTGTGTGTGTGTGTGTATATATATTTATAGAGAGAGCTATAGCTTAGATATATATATATATATAGATATATAGATAGATATAGTGGTAGAAAATACTAGGTGGACATAGACTAGGATTCACTGGTGGTAGAAAATATGTTCTGATAATACTTTAATGAAAATATTTTATGAGGAGGTAACAAAGTACACTGACAAGGATACACAGTGACCCTGACTGTGGACAACGCTATTCAGTGAGGCTGACCAACTATGTAAGGAGCAGACCAACCTTCATCTGAAAGTGAAGATGCCAAAATCTGACAGAAAGAGAAAGCAGGCCACAAAAGAGCTAACAGATATTGCTGCAAAGATCTCTCGAAAGCTAGGTTATTGGTTTGGTTCTAAGACAACATCCACAGCATGTCATCCCACCAGCGATAGCTGTGAAAACATCACAGACACCCAAGGCCCTTCCATCACCATTGCAAGCATCCAGAACATCACAGCAGAGACCAATTCTGCATGTGAAATCGCTTCTGAAGATATTAGTATAAACACCCATGTGTTAAGCAACAAACCAGCTCAGGATTTCTGGAAGATGACATTAGATTTGGATTTTGCCTACCACAACAATCCTGATAGCAATGATGCTACCAGCTGCACTTCTAGTGCAGATTTTGATGCTTCCGCCATGACTGTTAGCTGCAGTCACGTTCCAGAAGCGCCATCTAACTTGGAAGATGCAGAATACCAACAAGGTGAAATGTCTTCACCCTGGACAAAGGTTGTGATGAAAGAAATGCAAGTAAAGATCTGCTTCTTAAAAATGATCCTTCTTCAAGTACTTATCACGCAGCTGAGAAAATGCCACTCGCTCCATTTCAGCCAGTATGTATGACTACTGATCCTTCCTGTTCTCTAGCATGCAATTCAGTTTGTCGCAAAAATATTGATGAGATTTTCCAACTAGGAAATGTAAAAGAAACCTGTATTACGCAAATTATTGTGAGAAGTAAATCAAAAACTGAATGCAGAAGTTGTCAACCACAATGGTTTTCATTTTTCTGTTGGTTAGCCTACTGCCAGTCCAAAGGATGTGTATACTGTCATCACTGTCATGGTGCAGTGACAAGAAAGCTCCGTACATCTTTTCACTGTGGTGAGCCTACATTCTGTTTGACTGCATTCAGGGACTGGAAGAAAGCAATCAAAACATTTAACAAACATCAACTGAACTCATTCCACCGTGAAGCTGTTGAGAAGTACAGTGCTTTCAAAAAACAGTAGAATGAACACTGCTGCTCAGCTTAGCCAGCAACATTCCCGGGTACAACTGAAGAACCATACGCTGTTCCAAAAGCAGATGACATCAATAACATTTTTAGTAAGACAAGGACCAGCTGTTCGTGGAAAAGAAGAACAGGAAAGCAACTTGAGACAGTTGATGCTGTCAAGAGCACAGGATGTACCAGAGCTGATGAAGTGGGTGCAGGAGGGACAATATCAAAGCTCTGGTATTGTGAATGAAGTCATGGATGTCATGACTCATCAGCGTCGATGGAATTTATTACATGAAATAAGGTGCAAATCTAAGCTTTATTCCATAACAGCAGATGAATCTTGAAACGTAAGTCAGCATGAGCAGATGACTGTATGTGTCCGATGGGGGTCACTGTCAGAGTTCACTATACAGGAAGATTTTATTGGAATGTATAAAATGGAAAAGACAGGTGCAGAATCCATCAGCAATTCACTAAAGATGTTTTATTAAGGTGGAATTTGCCACTGGAAAACTTAACAGGACAAGCATATGATGGAGCAGCCAACATGAGTGGATGCATTTCTGGAACTGCTATCAGAATTAGAAAAGACAATACACTTCCTCTAAATGTCCATTGTCCCGATCATTGTTTAGACTTGGTGTTGCAAAATTACAAAAACTAGTATTGCCCTCTGTTTTGTTCAGGATGTTACTGTACTCATTTGTGCATCACCTCAGAGAATAGCTCATTTTGAAAGCATAGTATCAGGAGATGATGATCCTTATAATATGACAGGACTGCATTTACTTTGTCCAACGAGATGGACAGCTAGAGCAAAGAACATTAAAGGTATTTTAGCCAACTATAAAAGACTATATTATACTTTACAAGGCCTTCAACATGACAGGACTTTTGATGTACAAAGTAAAGCCAGAGGGTTGTTATCAATGACGACCAAGTTTAGAACATACTTTGGACTTATTGTTTCCTATAACATATTTAGTGTATCGGAACAAGTAGTAAGTACGTTACAAGCAAAAACACTGATGGCACAAACTACAATAATTAGTATAAATAACCTCAAGTTAAACTTGCAAAGACAACATAATAATTTTGATCAAGTGTTTGACATCATCAAGGACAGAGCTCACCAAATACAGATTGTAAAGAGCCAAAGTTTCCTTGAAAGCACACAGTCCCAGCAAGGTTACAGGATGGTACTGCACCTCATCACCACCATAGTTCTGGTAAATACTGGTACCATCAAATGTACTTTGATGCATGCCTTTCTGGACTCAACCATCATTTTGATCAGGATACATACACCTTACTGTCTTCCATGGAGAATATGCTGCTTCAAGCAGCCAATAGCACTTCATTTGCTATTCCACTTCATGTTGAGAGAATGTATGGCGGTAAAGACATAAATATTGATAGTTTGACTGCACAGCTGTAGCTGCTCCCAGGACTTGTACAGCAGGTGCTCCAGAGGTGACAACTGTACACTCTATTGACACTATAATTGATGCTTTGGTAGACAAGGACTGCCAACAGAAAATGCTGTACACTGAAGTAGTAAAGTTACTGCAAATTTACCTCCTTGTACCAATGAGTACAGCAACTGAGGAAAGGACATTTTCTACCCAACTCAGAATAAAATCATATTTAAGGTCTACTATGACAGAGAAAAGGTACAATCATCGAATGCTTCTGCACATCCACAAAGAAAGGACTGACAAGCTGAAGTGTACAGAAGTTCTGAAGGAGTTTGTGCACAGAAATGAAAGGAGACTTCACTTTTTTGGGAAGTTGTAAAGTAAGCTGTTTTACTTCAGTGCTAACACATACATTTCATCTTGCTGTAACAACTGAATGAGTATATTGCACAGCAAGTTATATAAATTAATATATAGTGCTATTTTTACTGATTTCCTCACTACTGTAGACACGTGATGCTCAAAGGCTACATTATTGTCTATGATTGTCCCAAAGTCCCTGAGTACTGGGTCAACTTTAAGGGGTGTGTCAATATGGTAGTTAGCAGAGGTGCATGACTTCCCAAAGGATACTATTATGTATTTCCTGGCATTTAGTGTTCGCCCATGGCTCTGACACTGGTTGCTTGTCTGTGTCAGCCCTTCATGGAGTACATTTCTGTTGGTGTGGGATTCCATGACAGCTCCTAATTTGCAATCATCTACAAATTTAGCCAGCCAGAGACCATTGACATTGGCCTTTACTTCAGAGATGTGAATGGCAAAAAAGAGTGGTCCAAGGACCAATCCCCAAGGGACTCTACTTGTGGCTGGCCTCTTTGTAGAGGTGGACTCCCCAGTTCTAACTTCCTGGGTCCTGTCTGTGAGCCAGTCAGCTATCCACTGGGTGACATATGATTTTGTACCTAACCTCTTGAGTTTGTCACCAATGCCAGAGTGGAGTATTGTTTCCAATGCCTTGGCCAGGTCAAGGTAGGCAGTGTGAACCTTTTTGCCCTTACCCATTGCTTTGCTGACCTTTTCAAAGAATTCTACACTTGAGTTGACACAACCTGACCTTGATGCAACCAAACTAGGTTGACTCCAGTGTCTGGAGGTTTACTATATCTTTATTGATTATTCCATGATAATTCTTTCCATGGTTTTGCATATCAGACTAGTGAGACATATGTGTCTGTACTTTACAGGGTCTGACGATGGCCCACCTTTCTGCAGAAGGATAACTGTTGCTGTTCTCTACTCGTGAGGCATGAAGTCTGTTTGGAGGCTGTAGTTAAATATCAATTCCAGAGGGTCTGATAGGTCATGTTTCACTCTATTTAGAAGGCATCCTAGGATATTGTCTTGGCCCACTGGTGTAGTGTTCTTGGCCTTAGAGAGAGCATTAAGGACCTGTTCCCTATTGAGAGCAGGAAGAGTTATATTTGATGGTATTTTCTGAGGGGAAGGTTGAGGGGGAGAGAAGGGTCAAGCAGCAGCTGAATTTGTTGGCCAGTAGACTTGCTATATCTTCTGTCTCTGTTTAGGTAGCTCTATTCACAATGACTTCTGTGCACAATTGTGCATTGCCTTTGAGGGTAACATAAGCTTTAGCGGTCTCAGTGGAGAGCCACTAATTTTAAAAGATTAAGATACAGTACTGTTTGACTTGCTGCAAATTGTATTTAAATACCTTCACTTAGGTATAATGTTTTAAACAGTTTCACTTGGGTACAATGTTTGACTCGCTGTAAATTGTAAGTAGCCTGTATACAACTGTTGCTTTCTTTCAGTATGCCAAATCATGCTCGATACATTATTAATTTCAGTCACACCATACTACAGTCCCTGTTTTGTAGCCTACATTTTCATACAAGTTTGTAGTGTTTAGTCTTTTATGCCTTTTGTACTCTTAGTCTGTTATGATATTTCATTGTCTACCATTCTATTACACTGTGTGAGCTCAGGCCATGGTTAAAAAGAGTTGTTTAAACCACTCCCCTTACCTACTTAACAAAGAATAAATAAGTATGCCATACAGTGTTTTCCATGTAGCTTGTTACTGCCATAGTTCAATTGTGCTATAGTAAGATTTGGTCAGAATGTATGGCATGGAAAAGGTGGATGCAGATTCAGAAACACATTCATTGAAAACTATTTCAGTAAGATGTCACTTTGCATTGATAATGCTGATACATTTACTATATGGAATCTGAGTGCCCTGAATGCCCATTACACTAATCACTGCTTTCATTTAGTGCTGTGAAACCTGTGTGAATGTAAGCATCAGTGTTGAACTTCTGAGGTGATACAATACTATGTTGTGAAGTCCATTACCGCCAGCTGTATAATCCAACCTAATGTAATAAGTGGAGTACTTGTTTTGCAGTTCTTCTGGTAGATGTAATGCTCTTATTTGCATTTCTAGCTTGCATGATGTAGTATTATCCTACCAACCATTTTGCAGTTCTGCTGAGACACTTTTTACCCCAATATATGACGGCTGACTTGTTTGTATACATGCTTGCGTTGTGTTTTATTTCATTATTACTTCTTAGACTGCTGATAGTAACATGACTGAAAACATATAATGGAGAATTAGGTAGCATCAGTGTATGGTGTGTGTCTGCTCTTCCAAACTCAGAAGCACAGTATTTATTTTCTCCCACTTTTGTTACTGCATGCCAAGTAGAATATAAGATGGGATTTATGTTTGTCTATTTCTGACCACAGTCCTGGCAGCCCACTGTAAACCTTATTATAGAGTAGGAAATACACATGCTTTAGCAGCACTACAGCATATTTACAGCTGCACAATATAAAGTGTATGGTATGTTGTCAGTACTATGGTCAGAAATAGATCTGTTGCATCCCTACTTACAAAGCTATTGAAGTTCTCTCTATGCAGGTCAAGTACTGCATCAAGTACTTTTGTCAGCTAATTCCTCTCCACTGGTAAGGTGTACAGAAAAGGGTAACATAATTCAGAATGGTATGCTTGATTTAACATTACTGTCATTGCATCTTTAACACATATCAACTGCCTCCCTCCCCCTTGCTCTGTCTGCTGTATTTTAACGAGCACCAAAACATCCTTCTGTCCTGGGTGATTGCATTCCCTTACCTAAAACATTGTTCTTCACCCAGAAAGTACAGCTCTGTGCTCTCATTGACATTAAACACATAAAGTGCCTGAGCAGATTTGCAGCTTTACAAGAGCATCCCAAAGCTTTTCTGCACACCCCTTCAGACTAACAACCATTGTTGTTTTCTTACTAGCCTCTGTAAACAGACTGATTTTTCTGTAGATTCCTAAACATATCATAAATAGAAGTGGATGTAGGACTGAGTTCTGTGGAACACAGCTTATCACCACAAGTAAGAAGGGCATCACTACATGCATTATGATTCTGCTATCTTACCTGAAATAATTTTCTTACTTATTGAACTAGTGGTGTACTTATCCATGCCTTGACTTACTTCTCAGCTTAACATGTTTATCTGATGCTCAGTCAAATGTTTTGCTTAAGTATAGGTTTACAGTGTCTATTAGAATCTCCCAGATGAACTACCTGTCTGCCATGCTAGTGACCTCTACCGGTCTGGCTTGTCAGATGTGAAGTCGTTCTTTTACTGTCCTCTATATCTCTTGCCTATAAAATGATCACCAGCCTCTCCTGCAAGATAGATCTACCAGTATGGTTCCTAGTAGTAAGAAGGGATCCATACGGAGAATGTATCCTGTTCAATGGTTAATATTTGGAGACATTTTTGACAGGCATCATTCTTCAATTCAGAGGTATCGATACACTGAATAACTCTGTCAAAGGTCCTGCAAAAACCTCTGCCAACCTCAGACACAATCTTGGTCTGGCACTTTATTTAATCTAAGTATTATTAAACCCACAAGACTCTACCCACTTAGCCATGGCTAGGTTAATAAAGTATGAAGACCACATAGGATCTCTGGGTGCAAGAATTGTTTTTGTATTCTTTATGAAACCACAATTCAGCATTCTAAAAGCAAAGAGGTAGAGCTAGATATAGGCAGTGTAGCATTCCAAGCATCATTTCATCACTAAGAGCTCCATTCCCTGTACCTTAACACAGATATGTACTTGTATGACTTCATTTCTGACCTAATTCTAACACCATATAAAATCTGATATAAAAAATCTAACATAAGAAGTTAAGACATAAGATGTGGTGAGAACAACTATATCAACTTTTCTCTCAGAAGTGATGTGTTGAAAAGAATTCAGAATGTTCATGCATTGGGGTGGTTTCTCTTTGAGTAGGAATATGTATTTACTGGTATGGGATGTTTGTTTGTCAATAGTTTTTAATAATCAGTAAGATTTTACAGTTACCTTTGATACATACTATATGGAAGAGCTGTAGTATTCTTGAACAGTAGAACTACAATAGAGCTGAGCAGAATGAAGAATATAGCCACTAAAAGAAAACAAAATGAACCCACTGAATGAGTGATTAGTATAGCTATTGCTGTGATAGCTGACAGAATGTGTATATGCATATAATCACAGGATCTTAATCATAAAGAGCATTATGTACTTTGCACAATGAAACGAGAGGTTTCCTCTACAGTAAAAATGTAAAATATGTTTTTCTATACTTGATGCTGACCAGATATTTTATTAAAGAAAGCTTGTGGAAGAGTGCCCCAAACTGTGTACACAATTCACATGTAAGATAATAACAGATACTTTAGACTACAATCTCGAATTTTATCAGCACATGAAGTTTTTCAAGGAGCTGTTGCACATTTTTTTTAAGTATTGTTAATTTTGTTGATGATATATTGATATGTGCTGTGACCAGAAAAGAAAATGGCTAAAGAGTAATTAATTTACTGAACTGATGGAGGCTGTGATGACCCTCCACCTCTGGGCCAGTAATCAAGAAACCTCAATCCTCACCACTTGCACCTGTGGGGGACGTTCACTGGGAGGATAACAGGTACACACACAGTATCTCCAGATGCAGCTACCTGCATCAAGCACTATATCTTTTGAGAGCACATGGGGAACACAGTCAATCCAGGGCTGGTTTCTTCCTTTTTCTCCAGATCCCCAATAAGACTTCCCCCCCCAACACAGCCGTACAGTTCAGATCTCAGCTGAGTGTCCAAGCCAAGACCTCCAGCACCCTCTTTGTCCAACCAGTGCTTCATGTCCCTGTACAAGTAGCTCACACACACATACACACACACACACACACACACACACACACACACACACACACACACACACACACACACACACACACACACACACACACACACACACACACACACACACACACACACACACACACACACACACACACACACACACACACCAGGGAAAGGCTGGCACAGATTTACTAGCTATGCCTCCTTCTTCCCAGACCATAAGGTAGTTATGACTACCACCAGACACCCCTATCAACTACCTTAAGGCTCTTCCAAGGGTACCCAATATACTGGGTGAAATTAGTATTAATACAAATGGTAGTTCGACCAAGAGCAAGGCTATTAGGAGTGGCCCACATAGTGTCACCAAATAAATATGCAAGTACTCACAGAACTTAAATATATCTACAAAGATCACTCACAATTAAAGGTTTAAGTATATTTAATAATAAATAATAAAAGAACAAGAAAATACTAGGTATATATTCACATTGACATCACAGTTCAAATCACAGGAAATACTAGGTATATATTCAAATTTACATCAGCATTCAAATCACAAGAAATATTTAAAATAACATTGAAGGACAGGCTTGGACAAATAAAGAAAAAGAATATTTAAACTAAGCTTCACTATATTCCTGACTGAATCTAAGGTAATGACTATTCCCTACTTATTTAATAGAGCAAGGCAGATGATGTGGTGAATGTTTTTTCTTGTTGTCAGGCCCAGACAGACTACAGAATGCTCTGTCTCACCAGAGACTTCTCAAAATAATATCTAAAATATTACTTCTGAGATAGCTTGCAGAATGACATCACTTCTAGTCATCTGACTTCTAGTTCCCATGCAAAACCCCCATTGCTGGAAGCTGGCAGGACTTAGCACCTACCTGTAAAAATACACACACACACTACTCAGATCTTTGTCAGCTGCTCAAAGTCATAAAACAATTGTATACTTCCACACTTCCAGAGTAGTAATTAGTTCACCCCAAAGACAATACAGAAAGCTTCCTAATACATACTTTATGTCTCTGGCCGCATTGAAATCTGTGAGATAGCATCTTTGAAGCCTAACCTATAAAGTGATTTAATTTCAAATATTTTTTAAAGTTTACTGAACTGAGGTTAACCTGCTCATTTCCAATTTCCTCTGTTAAAACATATACATTTAAACAGTTACAATAGTGCATGTACATTTCTGTTCTCTCCAGTAGGGCACACTGTGGATACATTTTAAACACAAGCACTTTACAAATACCTTTTCAACACAAACATCTGTACAAATCAATTTGATATACACATGACAATCAGTTCTAATACATTTCCAACATCAGCATCTTGTACTACATACAGTTCTGATACATTTATAACACAAGCATCTTGTATAAATCCGTTTGATGTTCACAAATGACATATAATTACTTATAAAATTCCAGCCAGCTGTGCTGGCAGTACCTCCTTTCATCACAGAGGCAGTGCAACCTTAAGCTGAACAAAAATAAGTGCAAAATTAAAGTTATATTTGACACATGGGTCATGTTTTAACTTCAGAAGGCTTGGAATCAAGGGATGAAAAAGTCAGAGCTGTGGTGCAGTTGTTCTGCCACAGTATATATGAGTACTTATGAGACTTCTAGGAATGATGCTATGGCATTATACTAGAGTTAGGAGCAATAAATTAGTTTTTGTTGTGCTCAAGCAGTTAGTGACAAAACTGACCACAAACTATTTTGATGAGAATAAGTGAATACACTACAAGTAGATGCAAAGCAGAATGGAACTGGTGCAGGAGTTTTGCAAGACAAACTAGTTGCCTAATGGTCAAGGCAAGAACCTTCACTGACTATCAAAAAAGATATGCTTTGACAGAAAAATAGTTACCCATACTATAAGATTCTGAAGAGCTTTAGAAATGTACTAAGAATGATCCAGATACACATTTGCTTAAAATAGGTATGATATCCATGCTAAAAGAAAAAGAACAGATTTGGCAAAGAAATCCAACCTTTCTTATTTTTGATTTAAAGATGTTGTTTGTATATATGGATTATTGTTTAAAGCAGATGAATTGGAAACATTCAATTGGATAAGAAAGAAATATTGGAAAGACTGCATAACTCTACTTCAGCATAGTCAAATGTAAACAACTTGTTTATTATGTGTTATTCTGGCAATGTTCATCTGTACAAACACAACAAGAATCCAATCAGCATGCTAATTACAATGTTTATTACAAATAATAATCTGAGAGACACTGTGTTATTATAGTCAGTCTCAGATAAACCATGGAGGAAAAATGAGGCAGGTGTGTTTCAATATCAAAAATGCATGCCTGATCTGTTTTGACTAGTAAAGTCTCCTGAAGTTACAAAGTTAACAGGAAAGGTGTAATTGATGTGCTGAAAGCTTGGTGTTCTGCATGTGGTTGCATTACGTAATAGTCTGCAAAGTATTCCAGCACAGGAATCAATGAATATCCAAATCAATGGAAGTTTCAGTAAAACTACACATAATCTAATGATAAGGTCAAGGGGACAGATTGCAAAGAATATAATGATAAATCCTAGGATTAAGGATAACTGCTACAAAGAATTTCAATTAGTACTATTGGAATAAATATATACTACATTGTGTGGTGTTGTTCTATTCCTTGCTCAATTATTTATGAGAAATAGATTTAAAGGAAAACTCCTATGCATAATACTTTGTGCATGCCTGAATACCAAAGTATTTTTCAACAACAATGCACTTTTATGACATCTGTCTAAACTGAAGGAAGGTGATGAGGTGGGGTTTCAGCACAGTTCCAGCTATAAACGATCAGAAGTAATTGTTTGGAAGAAATGTAAGATGCGGAAGTAATTTGTTGTTTATACTTTGTACTACAGATGACAAAGTGATCACAAGAAACAGACAATAGATATTTAGGGTAATAAGCCTGAAAGTGATAGTGTTTAAAAATAATCACTCTTTGTCACAGGTGCTTCCAGAAGTGCTAAAATATTCAGAAATATATCAAAAGAGGTGTCCCAAGAAGCAATGTGGGGCTTGCTAGACCAGAACATTTGCCTGAACCTTCAAGATGACCTGACGATGGCACTGAAGTATATTAGTAGCAGCTAAAAGGATCACACATGTTTTGTCCACAAAATTCTCAAGATGTAGTAGATTAATTAAAAAGTCAACTAGAATGATAAAATGAAATGCAAAGTACTGAAATTCAGAACCAAAA